>NC_046154.1:190940651-191200651 GCF_011064425.1 Rattus rattus | reverse complement strand
TGTCTCTCTCTCTGGCAAGTAGTTCAAATGTCCTATTAGTTGTGCTTGTAGAATGGTAACAGAATATGTCAACTTCACCAGAATGCTTGTTGCATATAGAAGAATTGGACTGAAAGAACTCTTTCCACTTTTATCTCTTGTAGAGAGAAAAAACTGCCACAAGGAAGCCATCATCTTATAAGGACAGAGAATGGATACAGGGTTTGTCTCAAACAGACAAGGTTAAAATGAATTGTTTCTTTTGCTTTCTCACATAGCTAAGTTATTGAACACAACTGCCTCTCTTTTTGCAACCTTGTTCAGAAACATGGACACTTAGCCTCTTCTTTTGAACTTCATCTCTGAGGAGAATATAGAAGTCATGTTTTTCCAAGTTTCTTCTTAATTTCTCTATTACTGATTGAATTTGCAGTCTTATGAAAAATGATAGAAGAGTAGAGAATCAATTTGTTTCCCCTACTTTGTCCTGTCATTTCCTGAAACTTAAAAGTCCAAAGGTTCTGAAAGGGCTGGCAGAACTCACTTCTATTTCTTGGATCTTGGAAATTCTAAAGGATCAGCATTTTACAAAAGTGAAACCACACAAACACACACACACACACAAACACACACACACACACACACACACACACACACACACACACACCGTATCACACCATAAACACAGTCCTACACAAATACAAGCAAACATACACAGTAAACTTGCTTTTTAAAGAAAAAAAAACCTTCTGGTATATGAATAGCAATCTACAATTGGCTAACGTTACACCTGGTTTTACAACATGGTTGCATTTATTATCAGATACCATGTTCCTACCACCCAAACACGAGCATCACTGGACCATGAACTCCTGTGCTATACGTTTTTACTTTTGAGTTGGGAGACTTAATGATGGCACTCCTAGTTATTTAGAGCCTAGACCTCCTCATACATAGGAGATATGTATGTCTCCTCATCCTGCCTTCCTAATAATATAGTTTAATTTCTCAGCCTGAGTAGTTGAAGAAATACCAACTAAGTTCTCTTTCATACAGAAGGAAGTTCACAGATAACACTTACCAATTATAAACTAGTCATTTTGAAAGATGTCCTACATAGGTTTCTTACAAATTTAAATAACAAATGCAGTAAATTAACTGGACAGTAGTTTGTTTAAAGAAGTTATCCTAAAGTGTTAGATTTTCATGGAACTAAAATTTTAGATACTGTGTTAAGCCCCACCCCCAGTTATTCACTTCCTGTCATTTGGCCACATGCTAGTCTTATCCACTATGCTTTCTTGTCCTTCTCTTTTATTTTTTATACTATCTTCTTGGGACCCACTTCCTTTATCATCAAGCCCTGCTTCATGCTTATGCTTATTCAAATGCAAATCACCCACTGTTTCATTTTGCATTTGATGTCTGTTGCCACCTTAAGTGATTATGTGCACCTCTTGGGGGAAAAAAGCCTAAATTAATAAAATCTCTTGGGCCTGACAGATGAACTGTCTTGATCACAGTCAGAATTTAAAGCTTTTGCAGAAATAGACAGTAAAGACAAAGGAGAAATTTGGGGAGTTGTCTTCATGTTTTCGTATAGAAGTAAAGTGTTGTACAGGAAATACCAGCCACTGTAATGGAGATAGAAGAGGCAGGGTTCATTTTAGTTCATAGTCACCATCATAATGCTGTACTTGGTCATGAAAAGAAACTTTGAGCAGCTAACTTCACATTTTTAAAGGAAAAATTATCTTTAGAGTATTCACACCTGTATTATTTTTAGGGGTTGATTGGCATGGAACCTATCTTAACTATAAAGAAGATAGGATTATTTGTCATAGTGCTTTATATATCTGTAGGACTGCACAAAAATGGTTATATTTAAACAGTTTTGTCATGGTGAATACATGTAACTTCATTATTTTAGAGGCCAGAACAGGAAGGTGGTATGTTTCAAGATGGAATGTCTCAAAACAAGCAAATGAACACTTTCAAGAACATATCCATGCATTTTATGAGCTACATATGTCATGGTGTTTTATCCTACCATAAGGAAAGGAAATTTACATCTCCATTTTTTCTAAAAGATTTTCTGATCTCTTTCTAATCTTTCTACTTCTCTGCTTCTGAGTACATGTATATTTCAGTAAATAAATATATGTGCACATGCGATTATCTGATGTGCATACATTTAGATGCAGAGTATTGAATCTTACCTCACCAAGGTCATTCTTGTATCATGAGCAGTCTACTTCTTTCCTCTGTGGCAGAGTTATTACTTAAAAGATTGCCATTGTAGCTGTAAAAGGCACAGAAGAATGAAATAGAGCAAACCTGAGTCAGGACTGTGAGAATTAGTAATTTCTAAACTCAGCACATTGTTGCAACTGTGTTCTTTTCTTTCTTTCCTAAAAGTTGAGTATAAAAAAATGTAGCTAATTGAGGGTTTCATTACTTAGAGTTTTATTGCTTATAAATAATGGTGCCATAAGAATACACAAATTATTCAGCAAATAGAAAGTATAATTATTTTATGCCTCATTGGAAGATAGAAGTATCAAGGATGGTCTCCAGGGATCCAAACATGCTTGGATATTATTATTCACCATATTCATTAAACAGTGAGTGAAAAATGGAAATGAGTGCCCAACCAAATCTATAATAAAAAGTTGTTAGACGTGAAAGATAATAAATCAGCTCGATCAAAATTGCAAATGGATAAGGACAGCTGGGGAAATTATTCAGATGAGAAAAAGATGAGTGTTAATAGAAAGAACAGAAAAATAATGAATCTGAAGGAAAATTATACCTGGCATAAGAAGTTGAGATGCATCATAAGTAATGATCAGGAACCCAATTATAGAGTATATTTTGATAAACTGAACAAAAGAAAACAAAAAACACAATATTCTAAGATCAGGAATATGACAAAAGAGCTAATGATATTGCAACTTCCCTAAATTTAACAAATGGTAAAGAAAGAAAAAATATAACACCCATTTAACCAAATCATAAAATTTGTGTATAGCTTAGTGGAGTTTAAGCAAGTTAAACAATTGAGGACAAAGTAACATTTGCAGCAAAAGCTAACTAACCATCCTGAGATGACTGAAAAATCTGTGTGAAGACCTTGAATTCCCTGACATATACCCAATCATACAGATTAGCTTGAAGTTTGTCTGTCTTTGAGATTTCTCTGTTTTTCTTCTATTCTTTTATTTTTCTCTTATACTTTACATCCCAAGCACATTTTCACCTCCCTCCAACCCCTCCCTTCTCCCTCTCTCTTCTGTTGACTCCACTCTTCCTCCATTTCCCTTCAGAAAAGAACAGGCCATTGAGTTTTCTCCTCAGTGCTCTTCTTGTACATTTCTTCTGAGACTCTAAACTCCAATGTTCCATTGTAGACTTATTCCTTTAATTTATATTGAACTAGTTAGGGTTTTACTGCTGTAAACAGATACCATGACCAAGGTAATTCTTATAAGGACAACATTTAATTGGGGCTGGCTTGCAGGTTCAGAGGTTGAGTCCATTATCATCAAGGCAGGAACATAGTGACATCCAGGCAGGCATGCTACAGGAGAAGCTGAAAGTTCTACATCTTCATCTGAAGGCTGCTAGCAGAATGCTGGCTTCCATGAAGCTACAGTGCAGGTCTTAAAGCCTATGCCCACAGTGACACACCTCTTCCAACAAGGCCACACCTACTCCAAAAAAAGCTAAACCTCCAAATAGTGCCACTCTCTGGGCCAAGCATATTCAAACCATGACATTCCACTCCCTGGTGCACATAGTCTTGTTCAAACACATGAATCTATGGGGGCATATCTAGCCATAGCATAATTTAAAAAGTACATTTAATTCAACTTTCAAAGTCCCCATAGTGTATAGTAGTATCCAAAGACTGCCCCACCTGGGAGATCCATCCCATATACAGACACCAAACCCAAACAATATTGCAGATGCCAAGAAGTGCATAGTGACAGGAGTCTGATATAGCTGTCTCCTGAGAGGCTCTGCCAGAGTCTTACAAATACAGAGAGGTGGATGCTTACAGCCAACCACTGGACCAAGAACTGGGTTCCCAATAGAGGAGTTAGAGACAGGACTGAAGGAGCTGAATGGGTTTGCAACCCCATAAAGACAACAATACCAACCAACCCAAGCTCCCAGGGACTAAACCACCATTCAAAGAGTACACATGGACAGACTCATGGCTCCAGCTGCATATGTAGCAGAGGATGGTCTTCTTTGACAACAATGGGAAGAGAGGCCCTTGGTCCTGTCAAGGCTCAGTGTAGGGGAATGTCATCGTGGGGAGGTGGGAGGAAATGGGTGGGTGGGTGGGTGGGTAAGGAAGCACCCTCATAGAAGCAGGGGGAGGGGGAATGGGATAGCAGATTTCTGGAAAGGAACTGAGAAAGGGGATAACATTTAAAATATAAATAAAAATATTATTTTGAGAAAGAAAGAAAGAAAGAAAGAAAGAGAGGAAGAAAAATCAGCCTGAAAGAACAGGCCATTTAGGGCCAGCTAGGCATCTCAGCCTGTAAAATCAGCTGCCACCAACCTGACAATTTGAGTTTATTCCCTAGGACCCACATGATGGAAGGAGAGAATCAACAATCTAAAGCTGTCCTCTGACCTCTAAAAATGTGCCACGGCACATATATATGTACATACACATAGAAAACACGTAAATAAATGTAATAAAAATGCAAAACAGGTCCAAAGTTCAAAATCTCTTCTGAGATCCATCCAATCACTTAACTGTAATCTCTGAATCAAGACAAGAAAACATCTGGGTAAACACCAAAAGCTCTGCATCTCCCTGTCTGATGTCAAAGCAGTTTTCAGATCTCCAACTCCTTTTTCATCTTTGTTGACTGTAACAAACTTTCTTTCCTGGGATGGTTCCACTCTCTGTTCACAGCATTTCTCAGAAGATACCCTGTGGCTCTGGCATCTCAAAAATATTGGAGTCTCCAAGGCAACTTCACTGTTACAGCTTCTTGTTTCAGTGACTAAGACCTACACATGATCTTCTGGGCTCCTCCAAAGGCATGGCATCACTTCTCCAGCTCTGCCCCCTGTAGTACTCTAAGATCAGGTTGATCCACTCCACTGTTGCTGTTCCTGGTGATCATCCCAAGGTACTGGCATCTAAATAAGCTGGGGTCTTCCAATGCAACTAGGCTTCACCAATAGCCTCTCATCGGCTCTCTTCATGGTGCCAAGCCTTAA
Organism: Rattus rattus; assembly: GCF_011064425.1. Lineage (NCBI taxonomy): Eukaryota > Metazoa > Chordata > Mammalia > Rodentia > Muridae > Rattus > Rattus rattus. The sequence continues at coordinate 191,195,422 of NC_046154.1, read as the reverse complement.
ATCCTCTGCATGACCCTTTCAGTCCTGGGCCATCAACTACAACTGAGGCTACACCTTCACCAATGGCCTTCCATGGCTTCTCACAGTGCCAAGCCTCAGCTTCTCTACATGACACCTTCATGCTTTCAAAACCAAAACACCTGGGTGACTCTTAGACATTACCAAGTCCAGCTGAAGCATGAGGTCCAACCTTGGTTATCTCTATACAGCTTCTTTGCATTGTCAGAAAATGCTACCCAGAAAATTTCACCTCATTGATGCTGGTCTCTTCTTCATCTCTGCTAATTTCTTAGCTCCGGGTGAACAGCATCAATTGTCCCAGTAGTCCTTTTGATTTTTCACACTAAAGCCAGAGCCATATGGCCAAAGCTGCAGAGTTCTGCTACTTGAGGGAGCATGTCCCCTTGTTGTATTATATTGTCACTAGATTTCTGTTTTCCAGCTCCTTTACTGCCTAAGCTGGGTTATGTCGTGCAGCTTGCTATGTAGATTGACCTTGAACCAGAGATCTGCACGCTTGCTGCCTGGATACTTAACTGGGTTGAATCTTTCCTCAAAGGTCCACTTCATTAATCTACTATCTCCTAGAACACAGGATTCAGCTCTATTTCACTTCTTGGTTCATCTTTAATACTCAAACCATGTATTTTATATTTTTCCTTTCTAAGCTTGCTATGCTTGTTCAAAATGTTCTTCATGAGACTTAACCAGAGAACAACATCTCTGTTGGGCTTTTTTGAGACTTCCTTGTCAGTACAACAAGCATAAATGTCTTTACCTTAGCCTCTCATAGACTCTTCAGACAAGGACAAAAAGCAGTCACATTCTTCTTTAACAAAATACCACAAAAACAGTCTCTATGCAACATACTGAAATTATTCTCCTCTGAAACTTCTTGGGCCAGGTCTGCACAGTTCAAATTACCCTCAGCCTCAAAGTCTTCTATATTACTACTAGGGTAGCCCATTAAGCCCCATTTAAAGCATTCTGTTGATTTCAAAATCCAAAATTCCAAAATCTATTGTTCCAAACAAAAGCATGATCAGGGCTATCACAGTAATGCCCTTGTCCCTGGTACTAACTTTTGTCTTAGTTAGGATTTTACTGCTGTGAAAAGACACCATGACCAAGGCTATTCTTATAAGGACAGCATTTAATTGGGTCTGGCTTACAGGTTCAGAGGTTCAGTCCATTATCATCAAGGCAGGAATATGGAGGCATCCAGGCAGGCATAGTACAGGAGAAATTGAGAGTTCTACATCTTCAGCTGAAGGTTGCTAGTCAAATACTGGCTTCCAGGAAAGTAGGTAGTGTTTCTTAAAGCCCACACCCACAGTGACACATCTATTAAATCAAGGCCAAACCTCCAAACAGTACTACTCCCTGGGCCAAACATATACAAACCATGACAACTAGTAATTCTACAGCTCATAATTTTTACTAAAGAATTCACTATTATCAACCCTGGATGCATTACACACTCTCACCATGAAAAAAAAGCAAGCCATCTACAAGTTCATGGAATTTTACATTGCATTTTGCATTATAATGACAATTCTTCTGTCAAGTGCTTACAATATTAAGAAAAAAACTTTGAAATATCATAATAAGGTGGAAGAGTTGCTTCGAGACACGTAGAAAATATAGAGGATCACTCCAGTTCTGACCAGTTTGTTTTGATCTTGAAAAGCCTCTTCTTCTCTCTGGTATTGACAAGAGTCTTATCAGTAGATGGGAGTTGCAAAATTGTAAGTATTTCCTGAAATTATATGGTCAGTATTATGAATATTGATTATGTATATCCATTCATATCGGTCATAGGAGCACATATAATGCCTTCCCAAATTACATGCAGAGATTTTTTGTTCTGTAATAAAATCTACTTGTTTTTATAAAACAAAATGTCAGACTGCCCTTCCAAACTTCAACATAATAAAGCATTCACATCTAATCCACCTTTGTCATTCATGTGATCCCATACGAAACTTAGAAAAAGTGGGTTAAGTAGAACATTCATTTATTTGTCATGGGCTTCCAGGCTCGGAAAGAAAGAGAACTGACTCTAGCTTGGGTTGATTCTAGTCCTAAGTTTCGTCTTGGTTTATATCCAACTACCTTTCAATGTACCCCCATAGCACAAATACGGACAAACCTATTCACAGAGAAGCAGAAAGGGAGTTTGAGAGAGAGAGAAGGAGACAGAGACAGACATGGAAATTGAGAGAAGAGGGGCTAATTTACTTTGGGTTCTTCCTGGTCCTTTAAACTTAATTACTTCCCAGGAGTCCCACCATCCTATTCAGAGTCAGGGCTTCCATCGTCCTTAAAAGGACTCAATTTTTTCAATCCATAACCCTAGATTAATTGTCTAGTCCTTCCTTAACTTCGTTTTAAGACAAATTCTGTTGTCTTGAATTTCTCTCTGTCACATTCTCTTGGAGTGTCTGTTTTGTTTACTCTCCCTTCTCATCCTGCAAAATTGTTTGTCACTATAACCAAAAGTAATGAATTTAAATACCTCTGATATATCATAGGTACCATCCCTGCCCATTCCCTGTGTTTTGAGTTAGGAAAGAGGATGCTTGCTTTCCTGCCATTCCCCTAAGTCAGGAGAAAAACTTTAGTATTCTCTGCAGTTTCCTCCCTTTTATAAATGGCATTTCTTCCTGTACTGTGCTCTGCCGAAGTCCCAGAAGCACTTACTAATTCTGAATCCTCTCCTGGGTGATTCTCTGAATTGGAAATTCTGACCTTGAGGCTGCACTGATAGATCACTTCTTGTGGGCTGTGATTCTGTGACTATGTTGAATTCCAGAGAACAGCATCTTCCCTTTGCTCTGGAAGACTCATTCATCTCAGGGGCTTTGCTTCCCTTTTTCTCATGGGAGTCATTTCATGTGTGTGCACTCTCTGGGCACTGAATCTGAATGGAAACATATGGCTGATAATATGCACACAGTGCTTCATGTAGCAAAACGCAAGGCAGGCCAGAGGAAAGGCACGAATCAAGGAGTGATCTCAGTCAGGGAGTTTCATGCTGCACCATATGTGAGAATAGACTGTAAAGGAAATGTACTTCATAGAAATGAAGGCTTATCTTGAGATAGTAATACAAATTACATGATTGTTTATACTATCCTAATTCTATTAAGTCTTATTTTGACAACTTATTAAGATCATCTACTTAGATAAAGTACAAAATAGTCCATTGTTTTTGACTTACAGGGCAAGAATCTAAATTATAAGGATGCCAAAATTCTGAGCATGTGAGAAAGGGCAAGGATATGCACTCATCACAATTCAGAAAGATAGAATAATTTAATAATTATTTCTAGATAGTGGAAAAATATTCCAGTTAGGAAAAGCAATGATCCTGAATGGTTTCCATTGCTAAAGGTAGAGAAATAAAACCAATTATGCCAACCATCGTAGCTAACATTGGTTTGTTGTGAAACCAACACATAAAATGAGGACAGCATGGGGAATTCTTCTATTCCTAGGCTCATGGACACACATTGAAGACCTTGATAAAGCTATTTTCAAAAGTCTGTACTTTGCTGACTCTGCTCTAGAAGTACACATTTGAGAAGACATGCAATAAATTATGGATTGTTTTAAGACTCGGTGCAATACAGCACAATGACAGTCATACCAGAAGTCAAGGCCTTGCTGGGCTAATCCTATCCTTGCTGCTGCTCTCTTCTGACCTATAGTGCTCAGAGCTGTCACTGTCCAATTTTACCACCATAGCTCACCATCAGTGTCTATGACGCTGTGCTAGATTTATGAACAGACTCCATATTAAAAAAAAGGATTCCCTAAAAAATGAGGGAACACCATTATAATATAAAACCCACAGAGCTAAGCCATGCTGGGAAAAATCTCAAGAGTAAAACAAAATGAAAGAAAGATAAGGAAGAACAAATAAGTCATCAACGAGTCTCTGCGATTGTGCATTGCTACAGTAACAATGAGAGATTTTAGCATCAGTAAAGGAATGTTTACTAATTTACTATCACCCTAGAGTTAATGGCTCTATCATACTTTTTCTTACAATTATTGATTCCACTGATAGTTACAAATATGATATATTAGTTAATGCAGTCGATGACATTATTTCTCGTGAATGGGGAAAGCCAAAACAAACTGATTCGGTTTGCGTCAACTCAAACTGTGCAGTAGAACAACTTTAGATGTGTTCAGATGTACATTCAAGTTGAGAGACTTAGAACACCAATGGGAGCTCATCATTCATAATTTGTTTTTGTCCTCAAGAGCTAGTTTGAGGCAACCGTTCTGAACCTCAAGTAACAGTAGATGTTAGCAGATGACATTGAGACCAGGTTTCATAAAGACTGTCAGATTGAATATAAGTAAAGATATACTTTATTAGACAAACACATGCGCAGTATTGAGCTGTAGTAAAACCAGCATGCAAGCACATATCTCACTGTGGTTGTGAGTTCAGTGAGAGGTCACCTGTGTCAGGGTCGCATATGTTGCTAAAATTAAGTCTACAATCAATAACCCAAAATTCATAGATTAAGACTGAGGACATTCGGCACACCCATGAAGCTGAGGTAGTTTTACCACATGGAAATGACGTGTTCCTGACTAGTTAAAACAGTAGCAGTTTTATTTACATGGTAAAATGAGAAGCAATGGGGATTTACACAGTGTGGGATTAACAACCCTTGCTTCAGCTTCCAGAACAGTAAAACAATGTTACCTACCTTGTAGAGAGTTGGAATAGGATTTATTGAAAAGCACATTGCTGTTATTGTCTTCAAGTATCAAAGCTCCATTGAAGTAATCACAATCTTGGAGCAAATGCATCAGTTGGTATTACACCCGTGTTTGTCAGTCCTGCTCTCATGTGAAACCAATCTATTTTCTAAGCGAAATAAAGACTCGACCAAAGAAAGTTAGCCTGCCGGAGTGTACAAGAAGAGGTGCTTACTCAGAAAAATCAGAAATAGCAGCAGACAGCTGGTAGGGAGGAAATCACAGACAAGATAACATGATTTTGAGGGAAAAAAAGCAGTAAAGAACATCTCTGTAGAGATGCAGAGACTAATGAACAAGATAGAGGATTTCCAGCCCAAAAGGACTGTTGAATACAAAGGACATTTTTGTCCAGTGTAGTCTACCTCGGAACACGCACTAGCCAACCATTCAACACATTTTGTTCTCCATATTTACACGGCTTGTAATGTACAATGTAAATGCCTTATTAAGTTTCAGAGCTGTGGAAGGTTGTGCTGGAAGATGACCCAATGGCTCTACGCAATCTACAGACTCTGTCTCAGAACAATTAGCATAATGAACAAATAGAAGGCTATTAACCCAGACTCACTGCTCAATTCCCACCTGTCTAAGTACAGGTCTTGTCATTGAGGCTCAAATAAATTTTCAACCACTTGAACAAATATTACAGTGTTAGCACTAGTACATAAATGCCAGCTAGAAGCCAAGAAATTTAAAATGTTGATTCTTTTTCATCCATATATATATATATATATATATATATATCTCACACATATACCCCCTCACATATGTATACGTATGTGTATATGTATATGATATATGTGTATATGTACATGATGTATATGTATATGACATGTATGTATATATGTGTATATGTGTATATGTACATATATACATATATACATATATATATATATATATATGCACTGAATGTATGACTGTACACCGGAACTTGAGTTTGGTTCTGTTCGTAAGGATGAAAGTGCTCATTTAGACTCTTAAGAACATGTTGTGGAAAGAAGAAGTCATCTGGTCTAATTTAAATGCAGGGAGAAAGCGGATTAAGTGCACACACTTTTATTTAGCAGGTTCAGCTAGCTTATTTGTGCATCCAACATAATCTCTTAAAAATTACCATAAGCAAAATATAACAGATTGTAAATGGTTGCTCATATTAACTTAGCTAAGTACATGTAATCTGCCTAAGCATTATTTAACAGAACATAATTGTGAAACTGTATGATACCTCCAGAGTTTGTAAGACTATTATGTGCCTAAATCATAGTTAGCAATCGGAAAACTAAAACAGAGGTACTTAAATGGTAGCTTCTTTACACAGGCTTATAGATTATTTTCCAAATCAAAAGGCACATTTAAAACCATTTCTAAGATGCAGTTCTTCTCATTTTATTTCAGTTTAGCTGTCCTAAATTTAAAATATATTAAAAATTAAAAAAAAACATAAAGAATAAATTCTACATGTCTGAGAAGTAAATCACTTTAAGTTTTCATTAATTGAATATTGGTGAAAAGAGAAAATTGCTTTTTGGTAGAGTTCCAAAACTTAGAATTTAAGTGTTGAGCCATATTTAAAGGCTGAAAATAAAGCTTATGTTATAAAGCACAAAACACACAGATTATAATTTAATGATATACTATAATTTAATAACAGTATAAAAGGACATAAACATTCCTAGCCCCAAGGTTGATCTGCTCTATATTGATGATTGCAGAACACTACTCTTGATAAAAAGAATTGTGATAGAAATTATTTAAAGCTAATTGTTTGAAAATAAGTCATTCCATCTGCTTTATGGAGTGGGTAATATGCACTGGAGTTGGGGGAAATTTAATGCCACAAAGCTATGTGAGGAATTCTTGGGCTTAATCTTTGTTTCCTGCTGAGCTTGAACCACAGGAGGAAGTCCTTACTCTTATCTGTCCTCTATGAAGTTGTGACCCAGCTGCATTTTCTAGGCTCTGAGTAGTTCAGAGAAAATGGAAGAGGGTTATAGTGTACCCCAAGTAGGGAAATTAATATTGGGACAAGTAAAACTTTGAGCAAGGAGGGCTTCAAATATGAGCATCTCTGTGGGCAAATATGGGTGAAGTGAGTAGACATTTTGGTTGGCCAACAAATGCATGCCACTTTCTCTCCTTCTTGTAAGATGATGAATACAATCTCTGCACTTAAATGTTGATCATTTGAAGAGAAGCATCTAGACAGAATTCTCAAGGTAATCGGGGTAACTTGAACCTTGAATGGGAGTTTATCAATAAGTTTGTTTTATTTTTTAAAAAATCAATGTACACTATTTTATGTTTGCTCTCTTATTGCAGTCTATAATAGTTCATTTCTAGGATGCTACCCCAAATTATGCCTAAATATCAGAACGAGTATCTGGGCACTTTATTTAATGTGTGTGCATTTGGAGGGGTGTGTTTGTGTGTGCATGCGTGTGTGCATGGGTGTGTGCATGTGTGTGTGTGCGTGTGTGTGTGTGTGTGTGTGTGTGTGTGTGTATGTGTATGTGTATGTGTACCAGTGGTCAATTACAACTGTTTTTCCACAGGACTCACCCAAAGATACTACCAGCAAGTAGACAGGCTGGCTAGGCAGCAAACCTGTCTCTCACCACTCATAACTAGAATTAAAAGCACATAGCATCATCTCAAGCTTTCTTCTGCCCTATATCTGAGAATCTCAGTAAATACTTTACTGACTGAGCTGTCTCTTCATATTTCTTGTGCAATGTTTTAATACAAAATGGTTTCCATAGTTATATCGCGAGCATTTCAGATTGAAAGTCATGAGTATTGGTCAGCACTCTATGACAGTAATAAGTTCAAAATAATAAAGTAAAGAGAAAAAGGTTTATTTGACCTCATGTTTTCAGAGTTATCAGTATATTGTACATGATAGCAGTAAGACACAGTGGAGGCCTGTACTTTCTTTGTCAAAAGCAAAATCGTAGTATGTGAAGAAAGCAGGCTCACAGTATTTCCTGCAGTGACCTAATTTCTTCCCACTGGGTCCAACTTCTAAAAGGTTCCATTGCCTACTAGAAGCTTCAAAGACTTGAAAATTACTCACAGGGACAGTTCACACCCAAGTTTATAACAATATAGGCATATCCTGAACTTAAATATGCAAACAAATGAATTAATTATGCCCCAAGTACTATACTTCATAGTACAGTTATCATGGGTCACACTACAGTGAAATGGAATAAGTATTTAATTAAAAACCAACAAATAACAACAACAACAACAACAACAAAAAAGACCCAAACATAACGAAACAAAACAAAACAAAACAACAAAAATCCCTTATAACCTAATTTCTACTTTATTCAGGAGTTGTGATTAGAATCTGACAAATATAAATAGAACAAATTAAATCCTAACTAAATATCTATGTTTGTATTGATGCACCAGGCTTTTCATAATAAACGATGTTCCATCTATAAATGCTTCCCTCAGATTCTAGGGAACTTCATTTAACCAACCACTAATTACATTGCCTTCTTTTATTCTGCACCTTTCTATCCCTTTTTCTTTGTTTGTCTTTTTGTTTGTTTCTCTTTCTCTCACTTTCTTTTCTTTCTTTTTATAAATACATCAATTTACTTGGGGGAAAGTTGTTTTTTTGTTTGGTTAGTTTGGTTTTTCCTTTTGTTGAAAATAGATTCTTTTCACTCACAATTTATGATAAAAGTCCTGAAAGGATTAGGGATACAATAGATAACAAAAATTGAAGAAATAACAATGACAAATGATTGTTGATACCTTTTTTGCTTTGTTGGTGGTCTTGTGTGTGTGTGTGTGTGTGTGTGTGTGTGTGTGTGTGTGTGTGTGTGTGATGTGCATCTTTTGACTTTGTTAGTGTAAAATGATTTGCTTCTTTTTGTTTTCATAGAGGTTGTTAACCTCATTAGGTTTCTTTTAACATCTTCTATCGGTCTGGATTTGTATACAGATGTTGTTTAAATTTGACTTTATCATAGAATTTCTTATTTCTCCATCTCTGATGGGCTGCCACCTGTGGTCTCTTACAGAGCACAGATCCATGACCTTCTGGCTTTTTTGAGAAGGTGGATATGATTAATATTGGTGTGCCTTTACATGTTACTTGATCTTTTTCCCTTCCAGACTCAAATATCCTATTTTGCTCTCTGTGTTTGGTGTTTTCTTTGTTCTGTATGTTTGGTACTTTCTTTGTTCTAAGTGTTTGGTGCTTTTCTTGTTCTATGTGTTTAGTGTTTTGATTGTTATGTGCTGATAGGTCTTTCTTTTCTAGAATTATTCACCTTCTCCTACTCCTAATATTCTTAGGTTTGGTCTTTTTCTTTATAGTGTTGCAGGTTTTATGGATGTTTAGTGTCAGCAGTTCTTTTAGCTTTAACATTTTCTTAGACCTGTATAATCTATTTCTTCTATCTTTTCTTCAACCATGAGATTCTCTCTTCCATTTCATGTGTTCCATGTGTGAAGTTTTCCTCTGTGGTTCCTGTTTGAATCCCTCAACTTCTCATTTCCAGGATTCCTTCTATTTGCCTCTTCTTTATTAATTCTATCCAGGTCTTGAACAGTTTTATTTATTTCCTCCAACAATGTGTCTTGGTGTTCTGTTAGGAACTTGTTCATTTCCTCTTAGTGTTTGTCTGGGATTTCCTGGATTTCTGTTTACTCATTTCAGTCTTTAAGGACATCACTCTTCTTCATATATTTGGTTTTAAGGGTCTTTTCTTGTGCTTCAGATATGTTGGAATATCCAGGGCCTCCTGTGGTAGGAAACCTGGGCTCTAGTTTCTAGATATCTGGGTTTGGGATGATTATAGGTTTGGGTGCTGGTTTCTGGATTTGCCTTTGTTGGGTGGGTGTTTTGTTCCTAGGTTTCTTTCCCTCAATTGATTTTTTGGCCAGGGTGATGGCTGTGTGGTGCCTGTTTGCCTCACTTGCTTGGCTTGTATGTTCACAAAGCATGAATGTTGCTGTTGGAGGCTGGAACAATAGGATGAGTGGAAGAAAGGAAGGTTCCAGAAGAATTTTGTGATCTATTGGGAATGGGATTGGAGAGAAAAGAGAGATCACTGCAGATGCACTGCTACAGATCTGGGGTTGAAACTGGGAGTTGGATCTCAGGAGTAGTAAGTAAGTAGGTATGTGGTAGCCTTCAGCCTGCGTGTTGCCCTGGGAGGAGAGGCCGTTGGGTTGATAGGGATTGCCTGCTGGGGTTGGGAGTCTTGGACAAAGCAACACGTGAGGAGAGGAATGTCAGAATCAGAAAGATCGACGGAATACAGAGGAAATGGGAACAGGAAGGCTGTCCAGGGTGTTCTGCTGCAGGACTGGGAATGATGCTGGGGCACTGCACCTGAAGGAAAAATGAGAAAACATCTAAGGTGAACCCAAGTTTCTGACAGTCGTGGCCTGTGGGTTAGCAGGGAATGGCTGCTCAAGTTGGGGTCTGGGAATAAGCAATAAATGAGGGAGAGAATTTACACAGGGAAGATCTGTGACGTCCACAGGAGATCAAAGTGGAGATCACACATACCAAAAAGGCAGCCATAGGTATTTTTCTGCAGAGCTGGAGATGAGACCGGGGAATTGGATCTGGGAGAATATAAAACAAGGAAGGGTGACTATAGACAGCCTACCTGGTTTCCTGGCAGTCATGGCCTCCGACTGAACAGGAGGATCCTACTGGATTTGAGGGCTGGCAAAGAAAACCAGTTGGGTAAAGGAAATTAGAAGGAGAAGATCCTTAGGAATCCTCCTGAGACAGAGCAGAGGAGCAGGCAAGATTTCCAAGTGTGTTCTCCTGCTAAACTAGGCATGGGACTAAAGAATTGACTCTAGGAGAACTCAGAGAAGAGAACGTCAGTCAGCAGTCTACCGGGTTTCTAGCAGGCATAGCCTCTAGATTAGCTTGGAGGTGTTTGCTGGAATTAGGGGCTATTTTTCTTGTTCTGTTACGCTGTTTTGTTCCCAGTGAATGTCTACATATTTCATTCATGTGGTTTTACTGTTTCTTCACTACTCCACCACATGATACTTCTCTCTACATGTATGGTCTTCACTGATGTATAAATTTCAAAAGAAGGGGGCTCGCCTCCCCAGCCTGCTTTATGCTATTGCTGATTCAGAAAAAACCTTCCCAATGAAACACTTCTGTGAAGACGGTATTTCTGTAATGTTTAGAGGCATGATATTTGTGAACTATTTCACCTTTATTTCAATTCCAGTTCCTTCTACTCCACAAACATTGCAACATAGTGCAACATTCCATTGTACTATGTGAACCATAAAAGGCACCTAGAGTAAGTATTCGCCAATGCAACAACAGAGATTTTTGTTGTAAGATGCTTCATTCTCTCATGATGGCATTATTTTGTTTTTATAATTCTTGAGTCTGTTTGATTTCACCACAACATAAGAGAGCAGAGTGACAGTTGGAAGAGTTTCCTGAAAGGAAAAGCCACAGACTAAGAAGACAAAGACCTAGTCATAAGAGGTGGAGTAGGGACAAAAACCTCACCTCTTCCATTGAAAGATTCATACCACCCTCTTGTGGTAGAGGTAATCCTAACAATCCCCGAGCTACTCTGAAATTAACCAGAGGCCCTCTCTATACCACCTGCCTATCATGGTTAACCCAGCAGAGCCCAGCTAGTTAGGGGGCAGGAAGCCAATTGGAAGAAAAACACAACTCTGAACAAGTAGATAATGAAAGGGTTTGGGACAGCAATCTAACACCCGGCAATTCCCAGGAACCTTTTATCTCTGCAAGCTGGGAAGAATTTTTGTCCCCATTTGTTTTCACCTAGGAAAAACATCTCCTCAGCAATAGGAGCTCCAGAAAGTGTCTGCCAATTCCATGTCAGCCTTGGCACATGTTCAACAATGAGCTATACAGCCCATTAAACATCACACTACAAGAGTACATCCTGTGACCACCAATACCCTTGCTAGCCCCTGTTGAAAGGCAAAGCCTTCCCGACTAGCTGAGAGATGGACTGTTGGGATTCACTGTTTCTATCCTGAACCCGGGTGATGCAACCGCTGCTAGCTGCTGAAATTTTGCTTGCTTCCCCTGAGAAGACATGTTTGAATTGTAATCTAACAATCTTTATTCTTTCTTTTTCATTTTTTTTTGTTGCTATGCTTTTGTTCTACTGTCATTGCCTGTCAGATGTATTCTTCCATTGTTTATTATTTATCTTTGTTCCTACTGTTTTTGGTAGTTTGAAAAATATACTTTGTGCTATACTCAATACTGCAAGAATGGGAAGATAAGAAGAAATGGGGGAACAGCATTCCTTCAAATATGACTTGCACAGATTCATGAACTTTAAAACTTAAAACATTTTTCAACATCTGCTCAGGAATGTGGAAGTATAGCTCATTCTCTCCTATATAAGGGAACCATCTATCTGCTTCTATTTTGGACACTGTAATGGCTATCCCTGATTGTCAACTTGACTATATCTTGAACAAACTACAATCCAGAATTGGAGGCCTCACCTGTGATACAAATCTGGAGGCTGGGAGACACAAATTTCTGACATGGATCTTGATATGGACATCTTGAGGCATAGTGTCCATGAAAAGCTTAGGCCTAGGCAATGTTACAAACACCTTTAATTCCAGGAAACTGAGGAAAGGAAATCTCTGAGTTCAAGATCAGTCTGGAACAAAGAAAATCGCAGATCCAGGCATGGTGGTACACACCTTTAATCTGGACCATACCTTCTGCTGGAGACCTACATAAGGACATTGGAAGAAGGAAGATTCACTCTTAGCCTGTTTGTACTTACTTGCCAGTATATCTGTTGGAACCTACTTTTCCAGAAGACCAGCTGAAACAACTAGCCTCATGGGACTGAGCAACTGCTATATTCTTGGACTTCCCATTCACAGCTGACCATTGTTAGGTTAGTTGGATCACAGAGTGAAAGCCATCACAATAAATTCCCTCAATACTCCATAAGTTCTGTGATGCTAGAGAACCCTGACTAAAACAGGCACTAAGAGCAACCAGGAAAGGGCTTCCATTCTTATAGGTCACAAAGACAGAGCTACAGTATCAATGCAAGTGTCATCAAGGAAAGAAATTGGGAACTAACAGCTGAGTTTCTAGAACCCTGCAAGGTAAGGCTAGAACCTCAAAGAAAAACAGACTAAAACTGGTGCTGCAGAGAGCTGTCCCAGTGGCTATCAGCACTGGCTGTCCTTCTAGGACCCAGGTTGGATTTCCAGCACCCACAGGTCGGCTAAAAATCTTCTACAGTAGTTCCAATGGATGACACGAACTTTTTGAGCCTGAACACACAGAACTCACACTATCTATGGAAAGCAGGCAGGCAAAACATTTATAAACATAAATAAAGTGTAAAAAACACAAAAAGGCCTAGTGTGAAAAACAGCCCATCTTTTCAATATCCTGTTGCTGCACAGGATGTTGTTTGAAAACCTCTTTTCTCAGTACGGATTTTGCCTTAGTGTCAAAAATATATATATACTACTAGTCTAAGTGAATGTTATGCTGTTCTGATCCACTACCGTATTGAATGTTCATTTCAAAGTGTACTAATGACAGTCACATTATTATGGAACCCCCAGCAGAATTCGGAAACACGATCAGGAACACTGTAGAGATGAAATGACTAAAATTGTGAAAATAGAATTAAAGAAACTTTTTAAGATATATGTGTTAATTTTATGTATATGAGTACAGTGTAGCTGCCTTCAGACACACCAGAAGAGGGAATTGTGGTTGTGAGCCACCATGTGGTTGCTGGGAGTTGAACTCAAGACCTCTTTAAGAATAGTCAGTCCCCTTAACCTCAGAGCCATCTCTCCAGCCCTCAGAATTCTTAATCTTTAGTTCCACTTAGAAACACATTTACTCCAAAGACAAGTTACCCTTACCAGGACATCATCACTTTCCCGTTGACCATATTTTAGAGTGTTTTAAACTTTGTTCTACACAGTAGGAAAGAAAAATATACACCTTCAGATCCATTCATGTAAAAAAAAATGTGTCAAGTGTGCACGATCAATTTATATTATATGCAAAGTAGCTCAGCCTTAATAAATGGTTTTAAGCAAATGAATAAGCAGACAGCCTAGTATTTCACAAAATGTAATCAATGGAAGCAGTGTTGCTTTGTTAAATGAACTTGCCTGGCCAGAGTATTACAGCAGAAGGAAATCTGTCATGCTAACCAAAGGTATAGAATTCATCATTCCTGGATCTAAGGAATGGCTAAATTCCCAATTACCACATCAGAAGATTGTCAGAAAAAGGAAAGCTCATTAGTTCAGCATAACTACCTGATTATCTCCACACTCTGCAATCTTATTTTTTATGCAAAAATGGGTTGCATTTTGGGAAAGCATTGTTGCATGGAAAATGTATTAAAAGAACTCTGTGATAGGTGCCTAATGATTTCCTTTTGTTGAGGAGTTCGGAAGGCATTATTATGCATACAGATGTGCTACAGATCATTAAATATCAAGAGCTTTCAGATTGCAAAACCAACAAGCTGATACAAAATCAGAAAGGCAAGAAGCATCCTGATCAGAATAGAAACTTTGAAGAGAAAAAACATGGTGATATTGCAATCACTATCCGTCCCACATCCAACATTTTGATTAGCAGTCTAGATTGTAAAAGGATGAATAGACAGTTGAATTTCAAACTGTTCATAAGGACTCAGTAGTAGAGGATATGCCTAGTTATATTGTGCAATGCTCTGGAATGGTTCTCAGGTTCACAGGAAAAAAAAAGTCAGAACAAAAAAAATAGGTAAAATTTATTTATGAAATATTTCATAACATTTTTAAAAGGTTACTTAAGAAGGATATTAATGCCAACATCTTTAGCATTTTGAGAATAAGTAAAGAAAAACTGTAATACATATGACAGAGTGATTTAGCATAGGGTCTATAAAATAGGAGAAAGTATGTCTCGTATGAGAAAAATGACATATTTTTAAAAATAATATTTCAGGTGAAAGGATACGCATGGGGCAATTTTTCAAGCTTAAAATATTCTATAATATAAATTTCATGTTATATGCTTCGCAATTTTAAATAAACAACACAAACATTTCTACAGTTCCCATCCTAGGAGCATACAACTGCAAGTTTGAGAAAACAAAATTTTTAGTTTATTCTATTTTAGAAATGTTTAATAAACAAATTCTGTGGGACTGAAGAGATGGATCAGTTGTAGCAGCACAGACTACTCTTGAAAAGAACCTCAGTTTTGTTCCCGACACTACCTTAGCAGGCTTACAATCCTTTATAATCTAGGCTCTAATAGGTTCCAGAACCTCTGACTTTACACTCACATACACATATCCTCATGCACAGACACAGATATATCTAAAAATAAAATCATAAGTACATTTTAAACATGAAATTATGATGTTATGTTTTTATTGCCTTTTACTTTTTAAAAGTTTTATTCACGAGTGTTGTCTTTTAATCATTTCTACCATTCCCTCTGTCTCATTCAATGTTTCTATGTCCTATGTTATTCACATACACAAACACACACACACACACACACACACACCACACACACACAGTATATCAAATCAAATATGGGTTGTTGTATCTATTTGTGTTTAGGGCTAATCAATTGGCATCAGAGGTCCATCAGGGAAGTTATCACAAAAGAAGACTAAATCTCCCTCTCTTAGCAGCTAATTGTCTACAGCTTTCCATCTAGGGGTGTGGCTTTATGAACTTTTCTCATCCACATAGAAATCTCAATTGTTACTGTCATTGTGCTGCTCCTGGTATTTTTTAGATGACCATATGTTTCATGGATGCAGCTTTCTTGAAATATGTAGATGACATTATATCATAGTAGATACTCTAGTCCTTGGGCCTTTACAATTTTTCCACTCTACTTTTGCAATATTCTGTCAGCCTTAGGTAGTAGTTTTGATGTAGATGTATTAATTATTGTTGAACACTCTATAGTCATTGGTTCTATATATTTTGGCCAGTTATAAATTACCATACTTTTTTGTGCATGTTGCAAAGAAAAGTTTCATTCATCTACTCTACTTATCAGTTGATATAAGCACATGTCTTTAGAGTACAGTTAGAAAGTATACTGTTTTAGGAAAGTCACAGTAGTATGTTCTTTTCTAGGGTTCAGGCCCTAGTTTTTTTTTTTTTTTTTTATTAACTTGAGTATTTCTTATTTACATTTCGAATGTTGTTCCCGGTTTCCGGGCAAACATCCCCCCCCCCACCCCCCTTCCTTATGGGTGTTCCTCCCAACCCTCCCCATTGCCGCCCTCCCCCAACAGTCTGGTTCACTGGGGGTTCAGTCTTAGCAGGACCCAGGGCTTCCCCTTCCACTGGTGCTCTTACTAGGATATTCATTGCTACCTATGAGGTCAGAGTCCAGGGTCAGTCCATGTATAGTCTTTAGGTAGTGGCTTAGTCCCTGGAAGCTCTGGTTGCTTGGCATTGTTGTACATGTGGGGTCTCGAGCCCCTTCAATCTCTTCCAGTTCTTTCTCTGATTCCTTCAACGGGGGTCCTATTCTCAGTTCAGTGGTTTGCTGCTGGCATTCGCCTCTGTATTTGCTGTATTCTGGCTGTGTCTCTCAGGAGCTATCTACACTTCTGCACTTCTTTGCTTCATCCATCTTGTCTAATTGGGTGGCTGTATATATATGGGCCACATGTGGGGCAGGCTCTGAATGGGTGTCCCTTCAGTCTCTGTTTTAATCTTTGCCTCTCTCTTCCCTGACAAGGGTATTCTTGTTCCCCTTTTAAAGAAGGAGCGAAGCATTCACATTTTGATCATCCGTCTTGAGTTTCATTTGTTCTAGGCATCTAGGGTAATTCAAGCATTTGGGCTAATAGCCACTTATCAATGAGTGCATACCATGTATGTCTTTCTGTGATTGGGTTAGCTCACTCAGGATGATATTTTCCAGTTCCAACCATTTGCCTACGAATTTCATAAAGTCGTTGTTTTTGATAGCTGAGTAATATTCCATTGTGTAAAGTACTAGACATAAATTATTTCCTACTGAGTAGGAGAGGCCTTAACTCCAATTAGACAGCTGTTGGATACCACCAGTGTGTAAATGCCACTATTGAACACTTGGGGCTCTCTTCTTATTGTGTTTGCAACTGGGTAGTGCTATAAATAGCTTTTCTCCATTATCAGCTTTTGTGACATTATCAGGCGTTGTGAGAGCAAGTCCTCAGGGAGAAGGCTAACAGGTCAGTTACAGCTTGACTTCATCTAGTACTGAGTCTGAAATGTGTGGTGTCTTTGGCAACAGGGCCTTTAGTTTCTAGGAGACAATCGAGGATATCTGTGGTAGTTGATATTTCACAGTGTCGCACTTAGGGTTTTATTGCTGCGGAGAGACACATAACCAAGGCAACTCTCATAAAGAAAAATAGTTAATTGGACTGCCTTAGAGTTTCAGAGGTTCAGTCCATTATCATCATTGTGGGAAGCATGGCAGCCTGCAGACATGTACTGAGGACCCCAGATTTCTCCATGCTGATCCCAAGGCAGCCAGAAGGAGACTATATCTTCCAAAGGTAGCCAGGAGGATCTCTTTCCACACTGGGTGAAACTTAAGCATACCTCAAAGCCTACCCTCCCAGTGACACACATTCACCAACAATGCTGTACCTACCCCAAGGCCAAACTTCCTAACAGGGCCACTCTCCCTGGCCCAAGCATTCAAACACATGAGTCTATGGGGGCCACACTTATTCCAACCACCGCACACAGAATCTCTTAAACTCCCTTCACCAGAAACACAAAACGTTTTAATCATAAGGCCTGTTTTTAGAAACTTTACTGTTCTTAATCAAAAGACACTTAAAAGTCAAACAAAAGAAATGTATATGAACCCATTTGAGATAGACTACACTTAGATCATTGAAATTGGACTATTTAACTGTTGTCTATACTTTTCATAATCTGATAACTTCTATACTACAGATTTCTCTATGCTAACAAGAATTTCACTCTCAGATGGTCATCCAAGAGTTGCGATTTCTTTGTTAATACAGTCACATCAAGAGAGAATATGTCTGAAATGTACACGGCCCTGTGACCCTGTACTGATGTCCCTATGTAAGTTGCTACCATATAATTCCTCAAGCCTCCCTGCCTGAACTTCTAATTTATTTTCTGGTCAATTCCACCATGCTGACCATTCTAGAGAGCAATTAATCCCCTACTGTCTGTCACCCAGATACTTTGTACAGTTATTTAGCTGATCGGTGTGGATCTGGGAGCAGTGACAGCTCCTAAATTGTTCATCACCACACTCTACTGATTCACCTCTCATGGTTTTCTAATGTCATTCTTGGAAACTCCCTCACACTAACCACATTACTGTGCCTGTCTCTGTTGCAAAGTCTCTGGACACCATATTGCGCTACTACCTCAAACGTCCTTTGGTGAGGAAAAAAGATTCATAGACTCAGTTTTCAAATGGTATTTGGAAAATTGCTGAAAAGGCAAGTTTTAGCAATCTCATCCAACTCTTCGACATACAAATAAACAATAACAAAATGCAAATGTCTCTAAGATAAAGCAGAATAAAATATAGAGGGACATTTACAGTTAACAATACTAAAGAAATATCATTTTTTCAACAAAATACAGAACTTGGGTAAAATAATATCTACTCCAAAGTAAACACATATTGAAGATTATTTTAGTTTAAATAAGAATTGATATGAGTCCGTCTTTCCTGTCTATCCATATGTCTGTCTTTTTTCCTGCCTGCCTAGAAAATACAATTTTGTATTGAAATGGATCAAAAACTGGTCATATGTAAAATCTCCTGTCTATATTCTACATTTTTTGATAAAACAAAAATCTAAAGCCTAAAATTTTAAATTTAGAGACTGTGATTCTAAAACTATTTTCTTTCCATCAGCATTCTTCATCAATTCCTCCAGAGGGGAATATCTCCACCAAAGTCAACAGAGGAAGGAGGAAAATAGAGTGAACATGAAACGTACTAACTAGAGGCAGCAATGCCATCTCCACGAGGCAAAACTGCTGAATTGTATGAATCAGAAAATGATGAGTGGTTGTGAGTATCCTCCTGATCCACAGTTTCAGACAGGATAATGAAGTGAAATGATGGAGATGGACTAAGAAACCCTGATTTTCAGGTTAAAATAAATGAAATGCAAGATAAAATAAAATAAAACTCTCAGATATTTCAAATAGGTCTCAAACTAATATACTATCTAAATAAAAGAAATTTCAAGCCATCAGGGAGTGGTGGCACATGACTTTAATTTCCACTTCAGAAGGCAGACATGCTGGCCTGAGTTCAAGGTCAACCTGGTCTACAAAGCAAGTTCCAGGACAGCCAGGTCTACACAGAGAAACCCTGTCTCAAATAATCAAACAGGGAAAAAACTCACCCTGAAAGCATCTCTTTATAAATAACTTATGAGAGAATGTAGATGACAATTTAGAAAGTCTTTATGATCTATAAGTAAGAAAGACAAAAAATAGGAAAATAGATTCCTTCTATGCTATGAGATGAGTATAAAACGAACAGGTACAAATTATAAGAAAATAAGTTAAAAGAGAGAGAGAAACAGGAGAAGACATTAAGAGTGAAGGTAAAAAACAAACTCCATCAAATATTAAATGTACTGATATCCAAGTTGGATAAAACATAAAATGATCTTTCTGTTGTACAAATACATAGAGGGAAAAACTGAAATGCTTTACAAAGTTCTTATGAAGAAAGATACCAATAGTGAGAGACAATTTCATACAGGAGGAAAAACTGAAATGCTGCCACATCCTTTTGTAAAACAACCAGATTGAATAGAGGAAAAGCTGCAATCCAAAGGAAATTTGGAATGTTTTTAATTGATATAAAAATGAGTAAGAGTTTCTCAAACTAGACCAGGGAACATTGCTTATCTATTAGTTACAGTCACAAAATAATGTCTCAGTGTTCTCCAGAGAAATGACAAGTGACGGTTACCAAAATTAAAATAGACAGACTTCCCCTTAAAATGTTTACCAGCAACAGATTATATAAAAAGATGAAAATGAAAGATTCATGAGTCAAGAATATTTTCTGTTAAAGTTATGCGCGCGCGCACACACACACACACACACACACACATACACACACACACACATATATATAATGGTTTTCAGATTAGTGTTTTCATGGGATTCCTAGTGTGTGAACAAGTTGGCTTCTGCATCTATGTCTGTTTCTTGAGCCTTTTCTTAGGCAAGATCTTTTCATTCTCTTTGTTTTGTCCTATTCCAATATGTTAGATTTATCATATTGTATTTTATTTTTATCCCATGGAATCTTGGTTTTTGTAATGAGAGACAGAAAGCAGATGGATCCAAATGGATGAGAGGAGGGAAAGAATAGGGAAGTGTCGAGGGAGGGGAAACTGTAGTCAGGATGTAATATGTGAGATAAATTGTTTTCAATAAAGGGAAAAAGAAAGAAGATTAAAATATTCAATAGGAAAAGTTTAGAATCTGATGATATTTATACCTCATAAAACCTTGGAAAATGAAGACAGAATATTCTAATATATGTAAAGCTAGTAACATTAAGCAAGTAGCTAATTTAAGATTGACAAGGAGAACAACCAATAGGAATAAGAAACATAAATCAAGACACAGATGTATTGTGATATAGACTGAACACTACTGTTCCAAAATGTCAAATATAAAGAGCTCAATTCAGGGACCACAATACAAAAGGAAAGCTACATAACTCACCTCAGTGACAGAGGGCAGTCAAAAATAAGTCTCTGATAATACTCTATAAAACATTTGTAATCTACAAATTGAGAGGATATGAAAAATAAATGGACTTCAAATTTAAATTTAGAGACCATTATTAAGATCTTATAAATATATACATAATAAAATATATTTACACATAATATATTTATATAAAAATATAAATCTCTACATATTAATTATATATTTATATATAAATATATTTTTAAGACACCCAATTGTGAAAAGAATAATTCCAAAATATTGAGAAAGCTTTATTTCCAAACATTTCAGATTCTCTCTCTAACTTCCCTCCCAACTCTTGTTGCTTTGTCCCAGCCCCTAGCCAGTGGGGGAACAGCTCTAGCCAGAGAAATATGTAGGTGCACAGCAACAAATCTATACCACTCTTTCTGCACTCCAAGTTTATTTTACCCTCTGCACTACAGTAGAGAGTAAACTCCCTTCACTTTCTGACCTGTCCTCAACAGATCACAAAGATCTTTTTTCCCAGACTAACCCCAGCCTCCCAGCACATCGTAATATTCCAACCTCCAACACTAGCTGGTCTTCACTGGAAACACTGCTACATATGTTTATGGAGCCATGGATCCCTCAACGTACACTCCTTAGTTGGTGGTCTAGGCTATGGGAAAACTAGGTGGTGAGGCCAACCTATGTTGTTCTTCCACTGGGCTTGGAACCGCCTCTTCTCCTCTAGTCCCTCTGCCATCTCCCCAACCAGGTTCCTTGAGCTCAGTCTGATGGTTGGCTCCACGCATCCACATCTGCATTGGTCAGTTGGTGTCCGGACTTCCTCAGGTAACACCACACTAGGTTCCTGACAGCAAGCACTTCTTGACCACAGCAATAGTGTTGGTTTCAGGGTCTGCAGATATGATGGATCCCCAGGGGGGCAGTCCCTGCTTGGCCCTTCCTTCAGTCTCTGTTCCATATTTTGTCCCTTTTTTTCCTTTGGACAGGAATATTTCTGGGTTAAAAACTTTGAGATGGGTAGGTCTCCCCATCACTCAACCAGGGGCCATCCCTATCTGCTGGAGGAGATCTCTACGGGATCTATCTCCCCCATCTCTGCACATTTCAGCTAAAGTCATTCCCTCTGGGTCCTGGGGGCCTCACATTTCCCTGGTGTCTGTGACTCTCTGGTGGCAATCCCCCATTCCTCAAACCCCTTGTTCTTGTGAAGAGTCAATGACAACGTGTATGGTCAAGGAATTAATGATACATCTGAGTCTAGGAACCAGGTAAAATTGAGATCTTTGAGAATCTTTTGAATGACAATAAGACATTCAACAATACTTCAAGCAGGAAATGTCTTTAAGACCTATCTCCCTCATGAATATTGATGCATAAATACTCAAGAAAATTTTTGCAAACTGAATCTGAGAATATATCAAAATGATCGATCATTCTCCATGATTAAGTAGGCTTCATCCCAGGGATGGAGAAATGGTTTAATATATGGAAATCCATCAATGTAGTCCACTATATAAACAAACAATGAAAAGAGATGATCATCTCATTAGATGGTGAAAAAAATCTTTGACAAAATACAATACCCCTTTATATTAAAAGTAATGGAGAGGTTAGTCCATAACTAAATATAATAAAAGCAACAGATAGCAAACCAGTAGTCAACATCAAATGAAATGAAGAGAAACTTAAAGCAATCTCACTAAAATCAGTAAATATAGTACTTGAAGTTCTTGCCAGAGCAACTAGGCAATGAAAGGATATCAAAGGAATAAAAATTGGAAAGAAGGAAGTAAAAATAACACTATTTGCAGATGATATGATAGTATACTTACGTGATCCCAAAAATTCCACTAGAGAACTCCTACAGATGATAAACAGCTTCAGCAAAGTGGCTGGATATAAAATTAACTCAAACAAATAGTATCCCTCCTCTACTCAAATGATAAACAAGTTAAGAAAGAAATTAGGGAAACAACACCCTTTACAATAGTCACAAACAATATAAAATACCATGGTGTGACTCTAACCAAGACAGTGAAATATCTGTATGGCAAGAATTTCAAGTCTCTGAAGAAAGAAATCAAAGAAGACCTCAGAAGATGGAAAGATGCCCCATGTTCATGGATCAGCAGGATCAACACAGTAAAAATGGCTATCTTACCCAAATCAATCTAAAGAATCAATGCAATCTTTATCAAAATCCCAACTCAATTCTTCATCGAGCTAGAAAGAGCAATTCTCAAATTTATCTGGAATAACCCCAAACCCAGGATATCAAAAACAATTCCCAACAATAAAAGAGCTTCTGGGGGAATCACCATCCATGAACTTATGCTATACTATCAGGCAATAGTTATAAAAATGGCATGGTTCAGAGACAGGTTGATCAATGGAATAGAATTGAAGACACAGAAATAAAACCACACATTTACAGACACTAGATCTTTGACAAAGAAGCCAACAATTTACAATGGAAAAAAGAAAGCATCTTCAATAAGTGAGTCTGTATCTAAAAACATGAAAATAGATCCCTATTTCTCACCTTGTACAAACCTAAAGTCCAAGTGGATTAAGGATCTTCACATAAATCAAGATACACTGAATCTAATAGAAAACAAAGTGGGAAAGAACACATTGGCACAGAGGAAATTTTCCTGAACAGAACACCAATGCCTTGTGCTCTAAGATCAACAATTGACAAGCGGGACCTCATAAAATTGAAAAGCTTCTATAAAGTGAAGACACTGTCAATAGCACAAAACAGCAATGCACAAAATGAGATCTTTACTAATCCTACATGCAATAAAGGGCTGACATCCAAAATATAAAAAGAACTCAGAAAGGTAGACTGCAGAGAACCTAATAACCCTATTAAAAATGGGATAGAGTTAAACAAAGAATTCCCAACTGAGGAATATCGAATGGCTGTGAAACATCTAAATAAATGTTCAACATCTTTAATCTTCAAGGAAATGCAAATCAAAAAAACCCAGAGATTCCACCTCACACCAGTCAGAATGGCTAAGATCAAAATCTCAGAAGCTGGTGAGGATGTGGAGAAAGAGGAATACTCCTCCATTGTTGGTGGGATTGCAACCTGGTCTAATCACTCTGCAAGTCTGGCAGTTCTTCAGAAATGTGGGAATATTTCTACCTGAATACCCAGCTATACCTGACATAAAAGCAAAAGATGCTAGAACATATAACAAGGACACATGTTCATAGCAGGTTTATTTATAATAGCCAGAAGCTGGAAACAACCCAATGTCCTCAACAGAGGAATGGATACATAAAATATGGTACATCTACACAATGGAGTACTACTCTGCTATTAAAAAAAATGACTTCATGAAATTCACAGGCAAATGGATGGAACTTGAAAATATCTTTCTGATTCAGGTAACCCAGTCACAAAAGAGCACACACGTTATATACTCTCTGATAAGTGGATATTAGCCAAAAAACAAAACAAAACAAAACAAAACAAAACTCAGAATGCCCATGATACAATTCACACACCATATGAAACCCAAGAAGAAGGAAAACCACATACAAAGTGTGAATGCTACAGTCCTTCTCAGAAAAGAGAAGGAAATAATCTGGGGAAGTAGAAGGAGATAGGGATCTGGGACAGAGAGAGGAGGGGGAGGGAAACAGTGGGTGTGGTTCGATCTAGGAGGAGATAGAGGAAAAGTACAGAAGGTCAGGAATTTGAAAGGAGGCACATAGCATTGGAGGACAGGCAACTGGAGGTAGCCACTAGAAAGTCCCAGATGCCAGGGACCCAAGAAGTTCCCAGGAACAACAAGGATGACATTAGCCAAACTACCCAACAAAGGGGACATAAAACCTCTGGAGATCATATCCCTTTGTATAGACATGGCCTCTCACTGAGGGATGAGGCCACCCACCCACCTCAAAATTTTTAACCCAGAATTCCTCCTTTCAAAGGGAATGCAGGTACCAAGAGTGGAGCAGAGACTGGAGGAAATGCCATCCAGAGACTGCCCCACCTAGGCATCCATTCCATATACAGACAGCAAACTCAGACAGTATTGCCGATGCCAAGAAGTGTTTGCTTACAGGAGCCTGATATAGCTGTCTTCTGAGAAGCTTTTCCAGGGTATGACCAATACATATGTGAATGCAGCAGCGAAACACTAGACTGAGCTTAGGGACCCCAATGGAGAAGTTAGGGAAAGGACTGTAGGAGCTGAAGGGGTTTCAAACACCACAGGAAGAAAAAAATATCAACCAACCAACCGCCCCATAGGTCCCATGAACTAAACCTCCAACCGGAGGCAAGAGAGGCATATGTAGCAGAGGCTTGCCTTATCTGCCATCAATGGGAGGGAAGCCCCTTTGTCCTGTGTGGGTTCAATTTTCCAGGATAGAGGAATGTTAGAGCACTGAGGAAGGAGTGGGAGTAGGTGGGCAGGTGGGAGAACATCCGCATAGATACAGAGGGATGGGGAGTTTAGGGAAGAGAAACTAGGGAGGGTGATAAGTTTTGAAATGTAAATAAATAAAATAACCAAGAAACAAGTTAATTTTTAAATAAATAGGTGTTTTTATATTGTTGCTGTTGTTTTGTGTTTGCAATTTTTATTACTGTTTTTTTATTACTGTTTTTAATTTTGTGTAATGTACTTGGGTCATGTTCACTCTTCTCCACTCTGCCAGTTTCCCCCTCCTTTCATATCTACCCACATTTGTTTTGTCTTCTTCTTACCTTTCTTTTTATCAATCAAGAACAATTAATACTTAGTGTGATCTACCCACCAAGAATCATACACTCTCCTACCAGCTATTTATTGACTATATAATTCCTCAGCTGGAGATGGGATTTTACATCTGTCTCTCCATGTATGCAAGGATTTTGTGTGTATTGAAATTATATAGGCCTTGGGTATGTTATCACAACTACTGTGAACTCACACGCATAATTTTTCAGCTATATTCAGAAAACACTTTATTGTAGACATCTACTGCCTTTGGCATTTACAATCATTCCATCTTATCTTCCACAATAATTCTGAAGCATTAGGAGGAAGGTTGTAAGATAAATGTCATATTTAGGCCTGAGAATTTTGCAATCTCTTAATCTCTGAACTATGAACAGTTGTGGGTCACTGTGCTGTTATCTAATCAAGGAAGCGGCTTCTCTGAGGGCTGAGTGATACACTGATCTATTGGAATAAGGATACATTACTACTAAGTGTAGATGTGATACTATGCTAATTTAGTAAAATATGAGTAGTATGTTCTCTCATAGGTCCTAGGATCACGTTCTCAATCCTGGTAATTAATGCCAGGTATGACTTTTAACATGTGGAGAAGGACTTAAATATAATCAGAAGTGGTTGGCAACTCCTATGATATTCCTAACACTATTGCTTCAGTAGGTGTGTCTTCCCAGGCTGGTCATTACTGTTGTTATCAGACTGCACAGGTCGGTGAGAATGTTGCACGGAAAAGCTACAATCATTAATCTTAAAGAATACTTAAAATAATAACACATTAGTGAAGCACTAAGAAAAGCACTAAGATTTCTAATACAGAGAAGTAAAATGGCAATCATGTATTAAACATATTAACACAGTGTGTTTATGAGTAAATAGAGGCAAAAACATCAAGATATATCTATGAATCTAAGCAGGACCACTTGGTTAGACTAACTTGTCCTAAAAGGAAATCAGTTGCAGTGGTGAAAAGGAAAAATTGAAAAGCAGACAGACAGACACAAAGAAAGAGAAGGAAGGAAGAAGGGGATGGGAGGGGGAGGGAAGAAAGTAGGAGAGGGAGGCAGAGAGAACAGAGAGGGAGGGAGGGAGGGAGGGAGAGAGGGAGAGAGAGAGAGAGAGAGAGAGAGAGAGAGAGAGAGAGAGAGAGAGAGAACTGAGCAAATGTTGCTGAATTCAGTGAGTGGGAAGATATTCAAATATAATATTAGGAAGACAAATATTCTTTAAGATGTTATACATCATGCTATCATGGTATTTTAGGTTTAGAACAATAGGAAACTCTCAAGTTATTGTTGCATCACATATTTACTTTTATAATTTTACTGACTGTAAATAGATGTGGATTCCAAGTCAAAAGTCAGAGAAATAGCAGAAGAGGTGGATAGATTATAGTCTCGCAAGTGAACCATAGACATGTCTGTGGACATAGTAAGAAATCAATAAATCCTTAAGATCAGAAATGATGAGACAGACTGCTTTAGAAGTTAATGAGGTGCATGAGAAAGAGATGGAGAAAATGAGAGGATGCAAATGATCTGTGGCGAAGTACATTTCTTTTGCATAGGATTGTGTTACTGAACTAGTTCTCATCACAGGAAAGACGATGGAGTTGACATATCTGGGGAACCAAAGACTGGGCATTAAGATCAATATCTCCTATAAGTTTTGAAAGATATGTAAATAAGAATAACATACAGTTTTGTATATGCATGAACCAAAGAAGAGTTATTTTATATGCATATATATGAAAAATCATAAAAATAAATAGAATTTCTATGACCACAAGAGGATCTTTTGTTCATTTACAATGTGATATTACTAACCCAGGAAATCCAGGAACTTTAGAAAAAAGTCATATAAAAAGGCAGAGGTGGAAGAGGAGGCTGTGAAGAAATACAGAAGAAAATTTAAAAAATCATAAAATAGAATACTGAGGTGTTAAGAAAGTCAATAAACAGGTTTCAGTTTTCTTTTGTTTCTTTTTTAGTAAGTAGAAAAGGCTGATGAGGGTCACTGAATTACATAGGGTGATATATGTCAATGGCATTAACAGTACAATGTTGCTGTAAAAGGGAAAAAAGAAAAATCCATAATACAAGGCATACTTTTTTTTCCCAGTGATTTTTTTTCTCTAACACTCCACAAGAGGAGAATGAAGTAACAAACAAGACTTTCTTGCCAAAGGTGTAGATTATGACCATTAGAGAGAAGCATAATAATGTTATAGTAAAAAGGTGTGGTATATGATTACCGAGGAAAACCACACATTTAACTCCAATTCCTAACATGTCACCTTTACAATGGTATACCTTTAAGACTGGGATATTTAAATAGGTTTTCCCTGCAGGGCCATGGATTCTCTGTCACATGTACTGGGGAATAGATTGAACACTATTATCTGCAAGAGAAGCTGCTTTCCTACCCATGCTCTAAGTCATCTATTCCCTGGAGTGATGGTCCTAAAAGGAAATGGCCACATAAATTAATAATATCACTCCTTTGACAGTTGAAAGTGTAAGACATTAGTATCATTCAACAGTTAGGCTGCTTATTGCTTCTTCAGATACACAAGTTCAGTTTCAATATCCACATCAGATATTCACAAACACCAACAACTTTAGCTCCAATGGATCCTATGCTCTCAATCTGCCTATGAGTGCACCTATGCACATGCAGTACTCACTCACATAGACAAACATATGCATATAAATAAAAATAAATCTTTAAAAATAGTCTAAACTGCCCTTCATTCTATAAAGTAATTTAGCAAAGAATAGCTATAGAGAGGAAAGTAATCTTTGTCCAGCATGTTCTCACTGGACTTTAGCAGTTGATCAAGCACCTGTGCGGAGAGAGAGAGAGAGAGAGAGAGAGAGAGAGAGAGAGAGAGAGAGAGAGAGAGAACATTCCAAGTGAGGGATTAAGAAGTGTGGAGATGTTCACTGTTATCAACATTAAACCCAATGGATAGTCTCTCATCCTCTTCAGATATCAGACTCTTCTGTTCTGCTCTCCATCCTCCCTCCCTTCCTTTTTTTCTTCTTTCTTCTCCTCCTTCCTCCTCCTCCTCCTCCTCCTCCTCCTCCTCCTCCTCCTCTTCTTCTTCTTCTCTCCTTCTCCTTCTCCTTCTTCTCCTTCTTCCTCCTTCCTCCTTATCCATCTTCCTTCTTCCTTCTCTCTTCTCTCTCTCTCTCTCTCTCTCTCTCTCTCTCTCTCTCATTCTCTTGCTCTCTTGCTCTCGCCCTCTCTGAAGTTAGTCTAAATTAACCCCGTATCTCTTGGAATGCTTAAGGGTGTTTCCTTGTGTTTCTTGACAACTTACACAACTATTCTAGTTCAAATGGGCTATGGAGAAGATACAGAGTGGTTTTGGAAACTAATAAGAAAAGGAAAGGAGCAGGCTAGAGAAGGTGTAAGTGCTGAGATGACAACTAAGTGAGATAGGAGGTCCTGTCAGTGTGTAGCTTTCAGACATCTGATATCAGATCTTCTGTCTATAAAAACTCTGGTATACATGCTTGAGACTCACTGATTTGTACTTTGCATTTAAGTTATGTCCTTTGTTTTCCATGTTTCATCTGCTGCTTTGAGCTCATGAATTGTGAAGTACTTAGAGACAGAGGGATGGTCTTTTAATATGGAGATAGTATGGTTTATTTAGTTTGCCTAGTAATTCCCATGTGTCCTTTCTCCTTGAAATAGTATAATGCTTTGTTTTTTTCTTATGGATTAGTAATCTATGCTATGTACAATTCATGATTTCTTTATACATTAATTGGTTTATTGGATTATTTCATTTCTTATCTACTGAAAATTGCAGCATCAACATATATGTGCAAACATCTTTGAAATGCTGACTAATAGTCCTTCAGATGTATATATATCCAGGTGTGGCACAGCTGGGTCATAGGAGACTTCTATTTTAATTATTCAAATGTAATTGTTGAGGAATATTATCTATGATTTTAGAGAAAACACTTCAACTTTTCTTCATTTTGTGTAATGCCAGCTTTAGACTCTGTTGAATGTTTTATTATGGAATGAGAGTTTTTCTGTTCCTAATTTCTTCAGAGATGTTACTAGGAAAGGATAATGAAGAAGTTTGTCAATGGCTTTTCTGTGTCTATTGAGAAAATTAATCAATTTTTCCTCTTGAAATATGTTTATATCTTTTATTGTCCTTATAATTTTCATTTAATAAACAAAATATGCATTCTGTGGATAGAACAACTTGACCATGGTGTATTAGTTTTTATATATGTTCTTGGATTTAATTTGAAATAATTCTTATCAGAATTTTTACTTCAATGTACATCAGAGAAATTGGCCTATCCTTTTCTTTTGTTGTGTTCTTTGCCAGTTATTGGGGAATATTGGTTTGTGTGGTAGTATTTCTTCTCTTTTGATTTGTGGATCAATTTTACAAGTTAACTGTTAACTTATCTTTATGTTTGAAAGAATTCAGCAGTGCGTCCAATTATTCATTAACTTTTGCTTTTCAAAAGAATATATTTATTTTTAATCATATTTATTTTTATAAATGCTTATCTGCCTGTATACAAGGTACCTGCATTACAACACATTCATAGGACTTAACAATGCATCTTAGATTCCCTGAGATTGGAGTTATAGATGGGGCAAGCTGCTATGCGATACTTGGAACCAAACTTAGATCATCTGCAAGAGCAGCAAGTGATCATTATTAGATATGGACAAAGAAGTTATTCTTATCAAATATCATCAATATGGCTGCTTAAGCAATACCTCAACAGTGACAATACCAGTTAATTTCCCCAAAATAGATAGGCTGAATCTTATTAGTCATGTGCCTAGATGAAAAGCTACAAGCAATTAACAACAGCAGAGAGAGGGTTAATTTGTCATGCTCAGGAATGAGTCCCCTAATAGGTTATCTAATACCAAGAGGAAAGACTTTAAAGCATACATATAAGAGCAACACTAAACAGACTCGAATTTACATAGATATATTTATTTAAATATATCTTAATATGTATTTATTTGAATATAACTAAATATATACTTATTTGAATATTTATATTTTCAATTAATCCATTAACTGATTCAAATAAATTCAATTCAAATAAATATATCTGTATGTATTTGTAACAATAATTATTGAAGAAAAGAAAGGTCATAAATTCAACCAGGAGTAGGAGAGGAATATGAGAGGAAGGGGAGAGTGAGAACTGGAAATAATTTGAGTACAGTATTCATTTAGAATAGTCTCAAAAATTAAAAATGAAAAGAAGAATCTTATTGATAAAGAAATAACAAGAAAAAAGCATAAGTATTTCAAATATTTACCATCAGCCAGCACATAATTGAACTTTTAAGCTTGCCAAAGTAGACATTATTTAACTAAGAGCTGAAAAACAAAAGGAATCAAGAACACAAGACAAGTAAAGGCAATGACATAATAGAAGACATGTTCCCAACTATATAAGATATGTACCCAATTATATAAGATTAAACATTCAAAAAAGACAGAGAAAAATATCTCAACATAGCAATAAGTTATGTTAAAGAAGTTGACACTCCAAAATAAGGGAAGAGTGTTGAATGTAGAAATATTTTTAACAGCCAGCATTAAACTGCAATTATTAAGACAAAGAAATACACCACAAAAATCAACAGACCAACATTACACAAAGAGTTCTCCAATAAATGCATGTTAACACCTTATGACAAATTGTGTGATTAAGAATCAAGAAGGGAATAGATTTTCATTAATAACTTATGAATCTTACATACATGTATATGAATAGTCACATAACAAATTCTGTCAACTACAGGACCTTTATTACAAAGACAAACCTCCAAAGACTCCATGTTTCTCATTTCCTTTCTGTTATTCAACTGTTCTATATAGCTGCATAACAGAAAATGAAACTCACAATTTCTTATTTTGCATCAAAAGCAGGATTCACATGTCCTCAAGGATTTGAATAGACTGTAATTTATAAATAATTGCCAACTTCTTTAGTTCAATAGTTTTTGACAAAGAACATCATGCTGTTTCCTTTGTGACTGCTGCTATTAGTTCTTAGAAAACTAATTTTAGCATAAATTAAAAAGAAAAACAAGAAAATTCCTTTCCCGTACATTTTCCCCAAGGTTCTAAGTGTATTCTTTAACTTCTGATATGGAGGACATGCTGATTCAACTGGTGGTCAGCATGTAGAAGAATGCAAACCAATCCATTTTTATCTCCTTGTACAAAGCTCAAGTTCCAGTGGATCGAGGACTCCACATAAAACCAGATACACTGAAACTAATAGAAAAGAAGGTGGGCAAGAGCCTCGAACACATGGACACAGGGGAAATTTTCCTGAAGAGAATACCAATGGCTTATGCTCTAAGATCAAGACTCGACAAATGGGACCTCAAAAAATTGCAAAGCTTCTATAAGGCAAAGGACACTGTCAATAAGACAAAAAGGCCACCAACAGATTGGGAGAAGGTCTTTAGCAATCCTAGATCCAATAGAGGGCTAATACCTAAAATATACAAAGAACTCAAGAAGTTAGGTTCCAGAGAGTCAAATAACCCTATTAAAAATGGGGTACAAAGCTAAACTAAGAATTCTCAACTGAGGAATATCCAATGGCCAAGAACCACCTAAAGAAATGTTCAACATCCTTAGTCATCAGGGAAATGCAAATCAAAACAGTCCTGAGATTCCACCTCACACCAGTCAGAATGGCTAACATCAGAAACTCAGGCGACAGCAGATGTAAGGATGTGGAGAAAAAGGAACATTCCTCCGTTGTTGGTGGGATTGCAAACTGGTACAACCACTCTAGAAATCAGTCTGGAGGTTACTCAGAAAACTGGACATAGTACTACCTGAGGACCCAGCTATACCTCTCCTGGGCATATACTCAAAAGATGCTCCAACATATAACAAAGACACGTGCTCCGCTATGTTCATAGCAGCCTTATTTATAATAGCCAGAAGCTGGAAAAAGCCCAGATGCCCTTCAACAGAGGTATGGATTCAAAAAATGTGGTATATCTACACAATGGAGTACCAAAAACAATGACTTCATGAAATTCACAGGCAAATGGATGGAACTAGAAAATATCACCCTGAGCGAGGTAACCCAGTCACAAAGGAATAAACCTGGTATGTACTCACTGATGGATATTAGGAAAAAGCTCAGAATACCCATAATACAACTTACAGACCATATGAAGGTAAAGAAAAGACCAAAGTGTGGGTGCCTCAGTCCCTACTTGGTGGGGGGGGGGCAAAATACAGAAGGAAATAAAGAGACAAATTGGGAAGCAGAGATGAAAAAGGCCATCCAGATGCTGCCCCACGTGGCGATCCATCCAATTACAGTCATCAAATCCAGACTCTATTGCAGATGCCAAAAAGTGCATATGACAGGAGCCTGATATAGCTGTCTCCTGAGAGGCTCTGCTAAAGCCTGACAAACACAGAGGCGGATGCTAGCAGTCAATCATTGGACTGAGAATTGAGGCCCCAATGGATGATTTAGAGAAAAGACTATAGAAGCTGAAGGTGCTTGCAACCCCATAGGAAGAACAACAAAATCATCCAAACATACACCCCAGAGCTCCCAGGAACTAAGCCACCAACCAAAGAGTACATGGAGCAACCCACGGCTTCAGCTGCATATGTAGCAGAGGATGGCCTTATTGCGCATCAATGGGAGGAGAGGGCCTTGTTCCTGTGAAGGCTTGATGCCCCAAAGTAGGAGAATACCAAGGCAGGGAGATAAGAGTGAGTGGATAGGTGTTTACGGGAGCACCCTCATAGACGCAGGGGAAAGAAGGGTGGGATGGGGGTTTCCTGGATGGGAAAACAGGAAATAGAATAACATATGAAATGTAAATAAAGAAAATATCCAATAAAAGAATAGAAAAATTTTGGGTAAGCCTATGAGTGCAGTATTGAAATACATACCTTAGCAGTAAATAAAGAGATTTGCAAGACCTGCTCAATAGAAAAAGTATGCATGGAACTGAGAACCTAGTTAACTACCAAGGGCTTATGAATTCATGGATCCAGGAAGGAACCTACACCTGTTGCATTAGAAAACCAGCATAATTCTCATGCACATTCTATTATCTGTCTTATCAAATATCAACAACCCACAGATAACTATAGACCTCTTCCCTCATCTAAAACACCTCTAGTCACACCAGGCAGAAGTGACCATTACAAAAATAAACCACAACCAGTCAAAACGAAGAGTTGTGGATCCCAGTTCCCAATGGATACATCTACAGGCCAGGTCTTGCATCTAAGACTCAAGAAACATAGTGGAAGAGAAGGTGGAAAGTTGTAAGAGTCAGAGAGTCAGAGAGATTCCTGTGAGATTGTGTACCTAGTAATGTTGGAAGTCTCCATAAAATCTCACCAACTTGTCTGCGCCAACATGAGTTGAACAATGAAAATAGCAGTATACATGCTAAATTGGATAGGGAAAGACCAGGAGGACCCAACTCTACAAGAAGAACCATGGGCAAATAATAAATACTAAGTGTTGGATAAATTGTCTTCTCTAGGGAAGGACACATTGATTGGTTATTAAATACCAAATAGTCAGTCTTAAAAGCACATATAGAAGTAACATCATGCACACTGAGCAGGTTATATTGAGAAGTATATATATATATATATATATATATATATATATATATATATATATATATATGCACACATATATGCATATAACAACAATTAACACAAAAGATAAATTTGAAAGAGCAACAAAAATTTCATATGAGGGCTTGAAGGGAGGAAATGAAGGGCTCACATTCAAATCTCAGAAATGAGAGAATTAATTAAAAATTTAAAAACTGACTAAGCATGTTTACAACTAGGGCTTTATTTTATCGATGCTCAACTCAATGCCTTCTGGTTTTAAGTGGGCATGGTCCAGACAATCCACCATAGTATTTATCTTCAACTTGCTGGATATAAAGGTCAGTGGTGCCTCTCTATTCCTTTACAAACATGATTACATCTTCACATTAAATATACGGTAACATCAATGAATATTCTGAGAATCCATGAGCATGCTTATTAATTATTATAAGCAATATTGCTAGTGAGAAATTCATTGTCCTCTCTTTCATCCTGCTTCAATAGGTTTTTGTGTATGTTCGCCTGTTTGGTTGCTTTATTTTGTTTTGTTTTGCTTCATGCAACCTTTACTGTACCATATGTGACAAGTATGTTGAAAAGTTAGCCAACCACTAGCAACTGGGAAGTGACTCTACATCTCTTTCTAGCAATAAAAAGTGCTAATGGGTTACTGTTTGGGATCCTAAAAATGAACTTAACAGACTCACTCAGTGCTGAATTGCTTTCTCTTAGTTCTGGTGTCACCTCCCCATGTCCTTCTCAACTATGCCCTTTCCGAAATGGTTCACTAAATGTGTGTCCCATTCTTTAAATAATCAGACAGGAAAACAAAGAATGCCTCTGCACCATGGTCTTCTTTTATTTCATGTCCATACAGCCTCTGTAGCATTACCCCTCAGCTCAAATGAGCAGTTGTACCATGGCGACATCTGTAGAACAAGCCACTTGAAACAGAGGACTTATTTTTTTTTTTTTGTATTTAGTAGTGAAATGAAATTGAGAAGCCAAATCATTTGTACATTGCTGTGGGATTCCCACACTCATTTATGTTTTGAGAATAAAAAGCTGGCCTGGGTAATAAGAAGATTTGGAGAGAAGGCAATTCTTTTGCTAAATCGACTGCTTTTGGATGAGCATGACCGAGGTTGTGGAAAACAGGTGTCTGGCTTTGATTCTGATTTACCATCTACCTACTTTTTTATCTTTACCCTTTACTGCTTTGCTCTGGCTTCGCCTAATTTAAATGCTCGTTATGAAAATTAGAAAAGTGTGCTTTTACTTTCTCCTCTTTGAGTCATTTGCATTTCCAGTAGCTATAAAGGATATTTGGGCAACAACGTGATGACAGAATTTTTACCTTTTATCTGAGTATTTTTGTTGTTTCTCCCTCTTTGTGGAGGATATTTAATAAAATGTATTCCAGTCATGCCTTATCTGGTACAGATTAGTAAATGTGTTTATTGAATTAGAATAACTATTCTAAAAATAGGCATTCTGCTTTTTTTCCCATTTTATTTTTATTGAGTTTAATGAGGCAGGCTGTATAACATACATTACTATTATTAATTGATTTTATGAATTTGGATATCTGTCATTTATCTTTTTTATTTTGATTTTTGAATAATGTGTCAATTCATCTTCTTTTCTATAAATTTTCCTTTCTTGCCTATGTTCTGATTTTTGAGTGTCAATTTTAAACCACCATTTTGAGGTATGCTTGACACCTGAAAACTATGAATAAAATTAAATATTTTTTAAAATTTTACCAATAAGTTCACTTTGTACACTAGCAGCTGGTATTTTGTTGTTGTTGTTTTTGTTGTTGTTGTTGTTGTTGTTTCTGAATATCAGCATAATTACCTTTAATCTTAACATCAAGACGAAATCAAAAACCCAATTCCTTTCAAAGTCGTCATTGAATTCTTACCTTGTCAGAATTGGAAAGTACCTGAGTCTGAACATGTTACAGGATGACAGCCTGTGCTTCTAACCACTGAGACATCTGTCAAACCCCTTAATTTTATTCTTAATTCACCAAGAAATCAAATATTATCATCTTAACTTTCTAGACTTTAAAGCACTTTGCTTACATTTAGTTTATCTAAATCCATATCAGTATCTGCTCACATGTACTATCTTGTGGAATAAAACTCTTAGCTTTAGCAGACTAATCATAATTGTTCTTTCTTTCTCTCTTTTTATTGCGCATGCCCGCTAGCGTTGCAGTGTTTTAAAAGCATTCATGAACATGATACCGTTGAGTTCATCTTGCTTACATTCATGATTCCATGATTGACTGGTGATTGTGACTCACTGTTACTAACCGACACTTCTGAAGAATATACTACTTACAGAAAGGTCAAAGTTCAAATTAAAATTTCTATTCAGTGTGAATTGCTTTTGTAAAGCTCTCAAATCCAAAGTCCAACCATTATAAATCTAGAAAAATGTGTCTTAGGTTTCTAATATTTTTTGTTTTTCTCTTCCTTAAAGGATGGTTTACACAAAGGGTTCACAATATAGAACATGAAAGATAGCTCAGTGGATAAATTAGTAAGGACAGACACAGGAGAATCTTGAGTTCAATTCCCCAGCAGTCACATAAATTAGGGTATGACAATCCATATCAGCTGCTGAGTGGAGATGGACACATTCTGGGAGCTCCTGACCAGACAATCAGTTGAACTATTGCACTCCAGGTTTGCTGAAGACTGTGCCAAAAAACGAAGTGGAAAAGTCACAAAACCGACATCCAAGTGACATACCGTGACCTACATACTCATAGGTATGGAAGAGAACACAAGCGTACACACATGTGTACACATGAACACACACAAGCATGATTCAAAATCTCTTCCCTTTAGTTAGCTATATTCCTTAAAATGTTGAACTGGAGGGGTTGGGGATTTAGCTCAGTGGTATAGCGCTTGCCTAGCAAGCACAAGGCCCTGGGTTCGGTCCCCAGCTCCGAAAAAAAAAAGAAAAAAAAATGTTGAACTGGGAAAATTATTGCTTGGTACATAAAATTAATTACCAATTTCATGTGTAAATAAAATTTTACATAACAAGTATCAAATTATGTTTGAAAAGTGCATAAAATCACAGTACCTAATTGAATCAGTTTGTGTAATTTTTATGCATTTGTATTTTTTATATTTTACTTAATAGCTAGCTTTATTTGATTAGCAAGACTGAGTGGCCTAATAACTGGGCTCCATGTGGTCTCTTTAAAATTTTTTTTGAGTTTTTTTTTTTCTTTTTTTTTTTTTTTTTTTTTTTTTTTTTTTTTTTTTTCTTTTTTTTCGAGCTGGGGGACCGAACCCAGGGCCTTTTCAGGCAAGTGCTTTACCTGAGTTCCCAACCCCCGTTTTTGTTTTTCTTAAAAGCATAGTCATTTGTCTTTAATTTTTTAATGATTATTCACAAAATAGTCTGAAATTGAGTGGCAGTGATTCAAGCATATGAGTCCATATGAGACAAGGTGGCTCAGAAGTCCATGACTCACCAACTCACCACAAGAGAATAAGAGGACATTCCTACTTATTATCTTACTAATTATGATTACCATTATCAAATGAGTTCCATGTATTATGAAGACCCAAGAACAGCGAAGCCATTTAGTTTTATTTTTGAAATGAGTTTGTAAGCTCAGACTTAGGTATAGGATTCTGGGTGTGTCATAACTCAATATAAATTTAGATTACAGGATTTTTATGAAGAGCAACACTTCCATGGAGATGAAAATCTTCTAATGGTTTCAAGATGACTTTCAGATATTCTTGTCGGTAGTACAAAGTCAGTCACCAAACTGATTGCTATTACTTCCTGGCAAGGACAGGGATGTTTGGTTTAGATTCCTTTCCTATGTTGAAACAAGCTCCTCCTTAAAAAGACCTGGATGAATACATCAGTAGAGAGCACTGGCCCCACCGCACCCCTATGAGTTGTTGTACTTAGGACAAGGAAGGCAGCTACCAGGAGTCCCTGTGCTTGGCTCTTTCTTCTCCCAGCCTCAGTGTGAGCCCTGGCCTGAACCATTACTTAATCTTTCTTCTCTCTTCTGCTTTTGCTCATTTATGCACGACCTTAAAGTTTCTTCTAGAAAAAAAATAACATCAAATACTTATAATAAGATCTCTTATTTCCATAACCAAACTAAGGAGTAAAATCATCTTTGAATTGACAAGGAGATAATAATAGTAGATGAAGCAGTAACTACCCATAGTACACGGCAGGTACATCTAAATCTAAGAAAATTAAAATCTCAGAACCATTGTTCCAAGAAAATTAGTTTTTTATTATTGTTCCATGCAATTACTTTTTCAGTTATGAAGTTCTCAATATTATATTTGTTTTAAATATCTTTAAGAAAACTTCGTATGTAGATACCAATGATTGGAAGCTATTGACTTCTTGTTGCTTTCAGAATCTAAGAATTTATATAACCAGAAACAAATAATTATGTTTAAAAGAAGAGGTCAATTTACCTTACCACCTAGGTAGCACTCAACTGGAAAATAAGCATGGGTGGCACACGGGCCAGAGCCTGTGAGGAGTGTACGGGAGTGGAACATTAGTGCCTTAAGAATGCTAAGGGAAATGGAATCTGGGCAGAAGATGTGGAAACTGGAGCTCTTTCCAATTTAAAACCTGCTTTACTGCTGTCAAGCCTGAGTTATTTGCTAGGCTATAAGTCATCATATGATTTTTGGAAGAAATTACATTTAATGGTGATTTTGTTTAGGCTTAATGAGACTGTGTTAGTGTGAGATTTCACCTTTCCAAGTCACTGAATAACTAGCATTATGGGAAGTTCAAAAGCATTTCTGTGCTTCTAGCCCATAGAGAAAGGTAGAGGAAGATGAAGGACTGTCTTCCACATGACAAGTGCTGGCACAGTTTTATCAAACATTGCAGAATAAAGTAAATGGTTTGTGCTATTTCAGTTATGCATTAAAATATGAAGATTGAATTTATTACTATATTTTCTTTCCCTTTCTCTAATTAGTCCCTGTAATAAGATGTGGGGTTGAAGGGACACTTTCAGAACAGTTACTTTGGGTACTATCAGTCTGAGGACCCTGACAGAAGGTTCTTTTGAAAACTGATACAATTAATGTACTTGGAGAATAACATAAGGAAATAGGCCAAGATGATGAAGACAAAATGGAAGACAAGTTCTGGAAAGAGGTTACAGCACAGGGAGAGAATGGTGAGCCTTGCT
Source organism: Rattus rattus (assembly GCF_011064425.1). Lineage (NCBI taxonomy): Eukaryota > Metazoa > Chordata > Mammalia > Rodentia > Muridae > Rattus > Rattus rattus. The sequence goes on along the minus strand of NC_046154.1, from coordinate 191,156,247 downwards.
TACAACAGCTAATTCTCTTATTGTCCACAGAAATGACACAAACCAGTACTCTCGGATTCCACATCTTGCTTGGTGAATTTCTTCTATAAAGGAAATATTTAAAACAGGATGAATGAAGAAAGCATACTTTTCACCATGTCTGACATACTTCATGAAATGTTAAACTCATCGATTTGAAAGATTAGCTTAATTCCATGATTGAACTATAAACACACACATATGTTTATTCATGTGTATCACATAAAGTATTTTGTCAAAAGTGAACTTACACAATTTAGGTCCTGTATTCTGTTTTCATAAACTCCAGTCTCCATGAATGCAAGCAACATTTCAACACTTTTGGTAATACTGCCCTTGAAGTTTTCAATTCAGGGTTCAGAATTTCCAGAAAAGAAGAATTACAAATAAATAAGTAAGTGTTGTTATATTTAAATGTGATAATAATTTTACCAAAACCAGATTACACATTTCAAATTATTTTGGTTATATTTTTATTTTCATTTCATAATGAGTGTCTGAAGTATATTTACAGTTATTACATTTTATATAAAAATAATTGTATCTTTGTAAAGTGGAATTACCTTAAATTGTACTTAAAAATAATAAAGTTTATGAATTCATGTGGTGGGGAAAAACAGAGTTCAACCAGTGTTGTGGGGTGTTAACTCTGATTTCCATATGATTTCGTGACAAACCAAAGTTTTTATTTAATATCTGTACAGTACTGCTGACTAAATTGTTCTCTGGAATGGGGCTACTCCCAGAAACTGGAGGAAAAGCAGCAAGTCTCAGAAGCAACAGGGAAGGCTAAGTTAACTTTTCTGAAAACCCAGTGCAGATTCTGAGTTGTATGTCAAGGACCAAAACTTGTTAAAACTATCTCATCCCATTGGAGGTTTTAGAGAAAGGACGGAGGTAGCTGAGGGGGTTTGCAACCCCATAGGAAGAACAACAATATCAACCAACCAGACTCCCCAGAGCTCCCAGGAATTAAACCACCAATGAAAGGATATACCTGGAGCAACCCATGGCTCCAGCCACTTATGTAGCAGAGGATGGCCTTGTTGGGCATCAATGGGAGGAGAGGCCCTTGGTCCTGTGATGGTTCAACCAGTGTAGGGAGGGTAATGCCAGGGTAGGGAGGTGGGAGGGAGTGGGTGAGCAGAGCAACCTCATGGAGGCAGGGAGTGGGGGAATGGGATAGGGGATTTCTGGAGGGGAAACCAGGGAGGGGGATAATATTTGAAGTGTAGATAAAGAAAATATCCAATAAAAAATGAAAAAATATATCTCCTCTCCAAACTGAGCACTGGAAACTCTAAACTGATATTAGTGATATATTTTAGTAGAATATTTTTATAAATATTTCAATTTCATATTCATATTTTGAAACTATCACTACCCACTCCACTCCTTTCCCTACTCCAGTCCCTCATGCATCTGCCTAGCTCTGTCTCAAGTTCATGGGATCTTTTCCCTTAACTGTTGTTTTACATGCATACACGTATTATACAAATGCTATGAAATTATGCCAAATGACTTCATTTGGACTTAAATTGCTGCTTGGTTATCCACAAATGAATCTCATATCCTGACAACAGCTATATCCAGATCTTGCTAATCTTCTAAACTCTCTGATTTTAGGCCCCTATATTTCATCAAATGCTGTGCTTAATATCAAAAAGTCAAAAGACACTTAAAACAACGGAATTTAGTATCTTCTAAATTACTATCATTCTTTGCTCCTGACTAATAAATAAAATAGAATCAATTTTAGTCATAACGTACAGATATATTACATGGGGATTGAAGTAGGTTTATTTAATTTAAAAGGACTAATTTCATTCCTGTTCTCTGCATCATTTTTCTCATATATTTAACATTTGTATGTTCAACTCTGATGCTTGAATGGCTAGTTATCCCAGTGTATAGAGCAGATAACATTCCCATGGTGTTTAGCATGAAATAGCTACTATTGCCACATTAGTTGATTTGTATAACTCATCAATAGATATGATTGTTTTTTCCTCTTTACAAAGAAGGAAATTGTGGTAAATGGCTATTCCTCAGTTATAGAAAGTAGGATTTAACTCATAAATGTAAGATTAGAGGTTTATGTGATATTGTATATTACCTACAGTATACAACTCTATTTGGGCTGAATATCCACTTCTCTGTACAACAGTCATTAGCAATTGTCTCATGGCTCTGTCATCTCCAACATCTTAAGATCCTCAGAGAAAGAACTGGAAGAGCTTGAAGGAGCTCGAGACCCCATATGTACAACAATGCCAACCAACCAGAGCTTCCAGGGACTAAGCCACTGCCTAAAGACTATACCTGGACTGACCCTGGACTCTGACCTCATAGGTAGCAATGAATATCCTAGTAAGAGCACCAGTGGAAGGGGAAGCCCTGGGTCCTGCTAATACTGAACCCCCAGTGAACTAGACTGTTGGGGAGAGGGCAGCAATGGGGGGAGAGTTGGGAGGGGAACACCCATGAGGAAGGGGAGGGGGGAGGGGGATGTTTGCCCGGAAACCGGGAAAGGGAATAACACTCGAAATGTATATAAGAAATACTCAAGTTAATAAAAAATAATTAAAATTAAATTACATAAAAAAAAAGATCCTCACAGAACTCGAGGTTTCCCTTTCATAGCTTCACACATTGGCCTCTTGGGGCTTCTGACTACAAAAATATCTGCCAATCACTCTCTAGCCTCAGCGTCTCTCAAAATGCCAGAGGAATAATTCACAGTCCCCTCATTCTGTCATTAATTTCTCTAAAGCCAGCACCATGTGGGTGACACTGTCAATTTTTCTTGCTACTCTGCCCCTCTTCAATCACATTAACTTCATATTTTGTACTTGGTTGCTTTCTACAAGTAGAAAGTTATCATTCCCAAGATGAAAGCTTAACTGGATGGCACATATCCCTATGGACTCTGTTTCCTTTATTCCAGCTCAGAGTAGGAGGATCTCCATAACTATGCTAACATTTGCAGCCTCTTTTAGCACAAGTCTTGGCTGCAGCTTTAAACTTCTTAGGAGTCTTTTAATCTCCAGGCTACATTTGTATTTCTCTCTGCCCCACTTGATTTTTTTCCCCTTTCATTTTAGGGCTATATAAGCATTATTAGCAACTACCATTCCAAAAATTCAATGTTGCACAGTCTTAAAATTAATCCATTACTTTTATATTTAACCTCAGACAAACTCTTAGCATAAAAGAAAGGAAACTAGATTCTGTACCAAAGCATCATAAAAAGGAGTGCTAGCCTAGTTGATGTTAGTGTTAGATTCCCCTTGAAATATCTTAAATGAAAAATCTACACTCTTCTCTCTCAGCCTTATCTTTCAGACTTCAACTAAAATGATGTAATAATCTGAGTATGCAGCAGTAAATCAGCTTTGATTTCTAATCAAATTCTGAAATTCTTAAATATTTATAAAACAAACAAAAAATACCATGATCAGATACTTCACATCAACATCCCACTTCTGGTACCAATTATGTTAGTCTTGTGATAAAACAATATGAGCAAAAAAACTCATAGGGGAAAAAAAAAGAGCTTATTTTGGCGTATAGCTCCAAAGGGTTCGACTCCCTGATGGAGGAAACATCATGAAGGAAGCAGACCTGTTAGCCAGAGAAGGAAGCTGGCACCCCACATCCTTTACCACTACCAGAGAGATGGGGGTAGGGTGGGGTGGAAATACAGTGAAAATGGTTGTATCTGGATTTGGCTGTTTTGTCAGTTGTTTTTTCTATCTCTTTTCTCCACCCTTTTTCTTCCACCCTTCCAGCCTCCTAACACTAGATAATAGAGGAAAAGAGAAGAAAGAAAGGAGACCCATAAGTTGTGTCAGGTGTTAGAAAGGGGCGGCATTATCATTAGGTTATCATTATACTACTTCTTGCTAATCAGGAACATAGAGTTTTTTGGGACAAGTTTGATTTTCGTGGTCAGGATATCTAACTTCTTATCATTATTACTTTTTTTCTTTGTGCACAACTTTAACCAACAGCAACCAACAACCCACCACTTAAACAAGCAACCCTGCCTTTTGAGGTCCCAGCATTTATACATCTCCTAAACAGTCCCCAGAATTCCAAATGTCATATACTCACAGAAACTATCTGCAACTGGCAAAATCATACCCCTTCCCCCGCTAGCATATAAGGCAAATCATAGTCAGCTGCTGAGGACAATCTGAAGCAGCCCCACGTCCCATATGTGGGATTAAAACTAAAAACATATCCTTATATTTCTGTGTTTTTTTTTTAAAATAAACCTCATTACACATGGGGCTGTGTAATCATGAGTCCTGGCTCAAGTGATGACCTTTCAATAAGAATTCTGTGGTTCCACAGCCTCCTCAAATAGCGTTACCAACTGAGAAACAAGGATTCAAACACTTGAGCCTACCAGAGACACTTTCCACTTAAACCATTTGTTTGCTTTTTGTTTGAATTCTTGAAACAGGGTATCATGTTGCTCAAACTGGCCTTGAGCTTGGTATAAAGCTAACATTAGCCTTGAAGTCGCTATTGTCTTAGGACCTAGGTGTGTACCACAACATACAACTTAAGGCTTTCATGTTTCTGACCACTACCTTATCCTGTCTCTTCAAAAGAGCAAGTTTCAAGCAAGGCATGAAGTTACGATTCATAGGAAGTTGCATAATCGCCATATGATAAGGATTTTTAAAATCATTTTGCACATTTGTGGAGGCAGAATTTAAATATCATAACATTCACGAAGTATAATTTGTAATTCGATGACATTTGAAAATTTCTATAAATGTGACATCACTGCTTTAATTCAGCTTCAGAACCTCATCATTCAAGAATTTCCTTCATAATTCCCCACTTTTAACCTTTGTTAGCACTTCAAGAATATAGAAATAGCTGGTAAAAGTGGTGCATGCCTGCACCCTAGCACATGGGAGCCATAGGCAGTAGGGCCATGATTTCAAAGGCAGCCTGTGTGACAAAGTAAAGTACAGCAGATCCCAGATGGTGTAGTGAGACCCTGTTTCAGATATCTATTCTCTCTGCCAAAAATAAATAAATAAGAAATTTAAGATATTAATTTATGCAGAACTACTTTCTATCCTATATTTCTTCTCAGAATATGATCTCTTAACTCTGGCATTTCCCTGGGATTCTTTTACAATGTCTAAAAGTGAGACTTCCTTGCAGCACACGGTGAGGGAGATACAGTATAGCAATCCCAGGAAAGAAGAGTCTGACATTGGAAATGGTTAAGGTAGTCTTACCCAGGAGAAATACTTCATTTCAATTGAAAGAGTAAAGAAGTGTACACACACACACACACACACACACACACACACACACACACACACATGCACGCACATGGCTGCACACACAAAAGCACCTGCACACACACATGAAGTGTAACAATGCAACCCTTGTTTTGGAAAGGGCTATTTTTCATAAAAATTATTCATAGCAATCTGTAATTGGTTCACAGTTGAATTGTAAGTGGATTCATTTGTTATTTATCTTTTAATTTATAATAAAAGAAGCATTGACATGTAAACTGAGCCTGTGCGTTCACAGAAAACACTCTGCAAAACAGCTGCCATGCTCCATGTACCATGTTTCAACTTCCCTTTTCAAGAAAGAAGAAACAGAGGAATGCTACCTCCTACTACCTGCTCTTAAAAAAGGGGGACAAGAATAGCCTTGGGAGGGAATAGGAAGGCAAAGTTTAGAAGAGAGGCAGAAGGAACACCCATTCAGAGCCTGCCCCACATGTGGCCCATACATATACAGCCACCCAATTAGACAAGATGGCTGAAGCAAAGAAGTGCAGGCCGACAGGAACTGCATGTAGATCTCTCCTGAGAGACACAGCCAGAATACAGCATAGGTGAATGCCAGCAGCAAACCACTGAACTGAGAATGGGACCCCCCATGAAGGAATCAGAGAAAGGATTGAAAGAGCTTGAAGGGGCTCGAGATCCCATATGAACAACAATGCCAAGCAACCAGAGCTTCCAGGGACACCTGGACACCTGGGGAGGGGAACACCTATATAGAGGGAGAGGGGGAGGGGTTGGGGCATGTTGGCCCAGAAACCAGGAAAGGGAATGACAATCGAAATGTAAATAAGAAATACTCAAATTAATAAAGATAAAAAAAAAGAAAGAAACCCATTCTAATGTCATTTTGCATTGATCACAGAGTCATGCCTGAGGGACAGAAGAGGCTGGGCCTTCCACAAGAATGAGAAATGGCTGGATTGGGAAGGTAACTTCAGGAGATAAAAAGGTTTGCTACTTTTCGACAAGAGCCTTCTACTGACTTATAGGATGGGGAGACTAATAAAAACAAACAAACAAACAAACAAAAAACAAAAAAGAAAACAGAACTTTCTTCAGAAAAACTAGGAACACGAGATTACATAAGAAAAAGAAGTGCAACTTATCTGTTTAAAGGCATATGAAATTTATTTAAGTCCACAGAAGTAACAGAATCGATATAAGAAAAACAGAAAAATGAAACAGAAAAGCGTATGCTGTAGGAAGCTTTTTTTTTCCTCAGCGAGTTTTATAATTCCAATGTGAAAGTCAAGCAAATATAAGCTTTTCCCCGAGAAAGAGCCACTAAGAGACTAAATTAGAAATATAAGAAGTCTTGAACATATGCTACGCTGAAAAGCTTATCAGAGTATGAAAATTCTGAGGGTGGGAAACTCAAAGGCTGGGATTGAGCCCCCATAAGAGCAATGACTGAAGAAGTGTCCTGAAATGAATGGAGAGATTCCTCGCTTTCACAGAAGAGGCAAGGGGGTCTTTGATGAAGAGACAAGTCAAAATCCAAGCCTTATCAAATGAATACCCAAGCCTCACCCACACTATGAAGAAGGCTATCCTGCCTCCTCAGATATTATTCAGACTCATAATGTCCATATGTTTTGGTTGACATTCTACAATATGATAACTTATAATTTTAAAGGGGGAGAGGAGGTGAACAGACAATGAACATAGATCCAAGGTTATGAATCGTATTGGATCGCTAGGAAAACATTCTCCTATTAACATATGGGGAAATAACTAAGGAAGAAGATGAAATTCACCAAGACATTGGATAGATCAAGTTAACTTCATGATGAATGAAGTAATCAGTATTAAAATTCACTATAAGAGCAAAAGGAGAGACTATTGAAAACAGAAGGGAATTATTAAAAGGAATGGACATTGGGAGGATGTAGGCAATGAGTTAATTAAAAGAAAATATAATATGTATATTTTATGTGTATAAAAATACTGTAATAGGCCCATTTCTTTGTATCTTACTGAAAATGAGTCTGAAAATACCAAGATAGTAAAATGTCTAAATATAAGGTAAAAGCAGATTATGTGCTGTTGGAAAACTAAGAATTGACCAGAAAGTAAGTTATTAGACACCTTGACTAATTGATCCTAAATCATAGAATTAAGAATAGAGACATTTCACTTTTTGTTTTACACTAAGAAGTCTTATTGATCATTCCTTATTTACTCTGCTTCAACTGGACATACATATCTGAGTTACTTTTATATTGCTGTGAAAAGGCATGACAAAGACAACTTACATTAGAAATAAAGGAGTTAATGGGGGGCATCATTATAGTTTTAGAGGATGATTCCCTAGCCATCATGGTAGAGACCATGACACCAGGCAGGAAGGCAGGATGCTACAGCAGTAGCTGAAAGATTACATTTGATCAATAAGAAGTTGGAGACAGATGGAGGCGGGCTACAAGGGAGGAAGAGACTGGAATTGACAAGAGAATTTGAACTTTCATAACTCACCCCGAGTGACACAACTTCTCTAACAAGGCTACAACTAATCCTTCCTAAAATAGCTCCACAAATTGGGAATCATGGATTCAAATACATTAGCCTGTTGGGGAGGGTAGACCATACATATATATATATATATATATATATATATATATATATATATATATATATATGTGTGTGTGTGTGTGTGTGTGTGTATGTATATAATCAATCCCATGTATGTACAGCATATAATAGATTATTTTATCTTTGTGTTAGTTCTAATACTACTGAGTTCACTAGTATCTTATATCAATAAGATTGTTTTTGTTTTTCCTCTGAGGTCTTTAAATCTACTATTTATACTTTCACCATTTTGTATGAATAGTAGAATGTTTTCTTTGGTTTTATTTGCTCATGTCTCTTCCAAAAGATAAAATTCCCAAGTAATTGATTATAGGGTATAAATACTTTTGAACTAACTTTGTACCTTCTAGACTTAATTCTTATATATTAATAGAGTTGAATTGAATATCTATTTCCTATATGAATGAATGGGAAACAAAAATTGGAGAGAATCGACAAAAGATAGTAAAACACAGGGTATACATGGATCTACACCAAGTCCTCTGTGAACGTGTTATGGTTGATAGCTTGGAATTTTTCTGGGATTCCTAACTGGGGACAGGAGTTGTTCTGTCTACTCTTGGGACTCTTTTGGTCTTTTCTAACCTCAATATGAGTGCTTTTGCCCCTTATTGAATCATGTTTTGTCCTGTTTGGCTGTCATCTCTTTGAGGTCTGTTCTTGTTTGAAGAGGAAATGGAGGGGCATGGACCTGGGGGAGAAGGGAAATGATAGACTTTAAAGGATGGAAGAAGAGTACAGTGTGTTCTGTTTGTATTGTATAAGAGTGGAATGCACTTTAAATAAAAATGAAATTTAAGAAAGAAATGTAAGAAAAAGATACACATTTTTATTAACTTAAACTTTTCTCTGTTTTTAGATTTTTTCCATATTTTAATTGGTTATTTTATTTACATTTCAAATGTCACCCCCCTTCCCAGGTTCCCCCTACAAAACCCCTATCCCCCCACCCTTTATCTCCGTGAGAGTGCTCCCCTCCTGCCCACCCACTCCTGCCTCAGAGACCTAGCATTCAGCTACCACAGGTGATGGAGACTCCACAGGACTAAGGGGTTCCCCTCCCATTGATGGCAAATAAGGCCACCCTCTACTACATATCCAGCTGGAGCCACTGAGTTTAGTCTCTGGGAGCTTTGGGGGGTCTGGTTGGTTGATATGGTTGTTCTTCCTAGGGGGTTTCAAACCCCTTCAGTTTCTTCAGTCCTTCCTCTAACTTCTCCATTGAAGTTACTGTGCTCAATCCAATGTCTGACTGCGTGTATCCACATCTGCATCTGTCAGGCTCTGGCAAAGCCTCTCAGGGACTATACCAGGCTCCAGTAAGGAAGCACTTCTTAGCATTAGCAATAATGCCTGTGTTTGATATCTGCAGATGGGACAGATCCCTAGGTGGGCAGTCTCTGGATGGCCTTCTCTTTAATCTTTGTTCCATTCTTTCCCCTGAATTTCATTTTGACAGGAGGGATTTTCAGTTAATTTTTGAGGTGGGGGTGTGGCCCCTTCCCTCAACCTGAGTCTATGCTTATCCACTGGATATGATCTTTACAGGTTCTATCTTCCCTTTGTTGTGCATTTTCACTAATGTCCTCTCTGTTGGGTCCTGGGAAACTCTTGGGTCCCTGGCATCTGGGACTTTCTAGTGGTTATAGTCAGTTCTCCATCCCCTACTGCTACCTCCTTTCAAATTCTTGACACTCTGTATTTCTCTCCCATTTCCTCCTCTATCTGAACTGGTCTCCCTGTTTCCCTCCGCCTCCTCTCTCCCTCCCAGATCCCTCTCTCCCTCTACTTCTTCAGTTTATTTTCTTTCCCCTTCTGAGTAGGACTGTAGCATCCACAGTTTGGTGTGGTCTTCTTTATTCTTGGGTTTCATATGGTCTATCAGCTGTATTGTGGGTATTCTGAGCTTCTTTTTGACTACTAATATCCACTGATCAGTGAGGACATACCAAGTGTGTTCTGTTGTGACTGGGTTATCTCACTCAGGATGATATTTTCAAGTTCCTTCCATTTGCCTGTGAATTTCATGAAGTCATTGTTTTTAGTATTTGGTAGTACTCCATTGCCTAAATGTGCCATATTTTCTGTATCCACTCCTCTCTTCAAGGATATCCGGGACCATTCCAGCTTCTGGCTATTATAAACAAGGTGTCTATGAACTTTTATGGACTTTTATCAACAAAGTGTAGCATGTGCCCTTGTTGTATGTTGGAGCATCATTTGGATATATGCCCAGGAGTGGTCTAGCTGGGTCCTTAGGTAGAACTATGTCCAATTTTCTGGGGACTGGCCAGATGGATTTCCTGAATGGTTGTACCCGTTTATAATCCCACCAGTTATAGAGGAGTGTTCCTTCTTGTCCACATCCTAACCAGCATCTGCTGTCACCTAAGTTTTTGGTCTTGTCCATTCTGACCTGTAAAGGTGGAATCTCAGGGTCATTTTGAAAAGAAAATGCCATCAAATGACCTGTGGGATACTTAAATATAGGACATTTCTGTTTAGTTAAAATGATTCTATGTATTCTGGACTGTCACAAGTCACCTTCAATACAAACATAGTGATCCCTCTGTAATGAATATGCCATTACACAGAACTAAATTCTTAACAACATAGCTGATTCACTGAAATTGTGCTTTTCCTCTGGCCCATCATGTTGACAATTGCAGGTTAGTAATATGGCTGCAGACACCCTCAGGCACTTCTGGAAACCTACTGGCCACAGGGAATCCAGTGATCAGTCCTCACACCCCTCCTGTCCTCTGAGTCCAATTCCTAAGTCATATCCCCAGCTTTGCATCATGCCATCAGCTATGGCCTCTCCTGCTACTCTATTCCCATTTGAAGGAATTGACTCAAATCCTGGTGGCACAGTCAGCTTCCCTCCCCATGGAACTTCTCAAATCCCCTCTTCCATCCCATCCACTTTCCTTAGTATCAACCTCCAATACCTAGAAACACCAGGGACCCCAGTGACTCCCTTTGACATGGTCTCTGAAGAAGTATTCCCTACTTTATTTATTTACCCACCACATGCTCTTAAGAAAAGAAAAGATAAAGCAAGGGATATAAGGAATATAACCCCAGAAATACATACTGGAAAAATACAGCATCTTCAAGAAATTAATTCTGGTTTAACTGGATGTTTGCATGTAGAAGAGTCAAAACAGGCCCACACTTCTCTACCTGCACAAAACTTAACTCTAAATGGATCAAAGACCTTAACATAAAAGCAGATACGTTGACTCTGATAGAAGAAACAGTAGAGGATGATTTTCATTACCTAATACCTTAGTGCAGAATGAAAGTATTTGCCCTTATAGGTTTCTTCTGGGCGCTCAGAGATAGGAACACTTCCAATTTCCGCTGAATCCCAGAGTCTCTACATTCCTGAGTCCTTTGGCAGTGTAATTCCACATTCCCTCCTCTCATTTGTTGTTCTCTCTTTTGGTCTACATTTTCTTTCAAATAAATCCAAAATTTCTTGAATTAGCACCTACTCTAATCTAGCATGCTCTCATCTAAGCTTAATACCCAAAGACATCATATTTGCATGTACAGGAGACTGATATTTTAGGATTCAATAAAAAAAATACAGAAACTAAACCAAAAAAAAAAAACATGTGATCTATTTAAAATATAAACAAACCTCTAACATGAAAATGAACTTATGGAAAAATACTTGCCCTTAAAGCAGGCTGCAATTATTATTTTTATAATGCTGGCAAGAAGTTAACTGACTGATAAGAGACCTCATTCGCCTATTTTCATGCTTATACTGACTGGCTTTGTGTCAACTTGTCACAAGCTAGAATCATCAGAGAGGAAGGAGCTTCAGTTGAGGAAGCGTCACCGTGAGATTCAGTGGTGACAAATGTGGAAGAGCCCGGCCCATTGTGGGTGAGGCCATCTCTGAACTGGCAGTCCTCGGTTCTGTAAGAAACCCAGGCTGATCAGGCCATGGGAAACAGCCTGTAAGCAGCATCTCTTCATGGCCTCTGCATCAACGCCTGCCTCCAGGTTCCTGCCTTGTTTTAGTTCCCGTCCTGATTTCCTTCAAAGATGAACAGCAGTGTGGAAGTGTAAGCTGAATAAAGCCTCTCCTCCCTCAACATGCTTCTGACTGTGGTATTTCACCACAGCACACAAAAGCTCTAAGACAATATCCTATTTATATCAAAATGATATCCATGGATTAAAATTAAGGGAAAGTGGTTATTAACTTAAACATTCCAATTTAAAGCCTGTCTCTTCATTTCCACCCATGGCGCCTATGGGAAGAAAGACATCTGAAGGAGGAAATGCCTAGACTCCCTTCACTCTATTTTGCAAAGTGAATTTGGGAATCAGGTTTTGCCATTTGAGAGATCACATCTTAAGTTTGAAAATACTGCCTGTCGATGTACTCCATGCTCCGAGTTAGGATTTCAACTGTTGTGCTTGTATTAATTCTTCATGTACTTTTAACATCGCATTCAAATAAAAAGAAATGGCCCCAAAGAATTATTTGGCGCAGGACTAAACAATGGAGACCTGTAACATGGACAGAACCGCATCTAAATTCATAAACCAATCCATACTGCAAAGGCTCCCCACTGATGGGGAAACCTAAAACTAGGAATACTACATAAAACAACAGAGAGGCTCGAAAGGAGTCAGAGGAAAAAGGAAATGGTAACAAGTTAGAGAGCAACTTTTATTACCTCAGCAGGGGGTTGTAGAGAACAGAAAGTAGCCATGGGGGTTGAGAGGAGAAATTATTACTTTTGCCTTCAGGAAAAGAATAGACATCATTTTCTGGTTACAATATCGGGTATGTAGGAATGAAAGTTATGAGTTGGTTTTAAGCAAACTCTCTGCATTGCCAAAACTGTCTCATTTTCAAAAGCGCCATCATCAAATATATAAAACTAAAATTAAGTACACTTGTTTACCCAAATATGTAGCTAGATTGAGTGAAAGGGCAAGAAACACCTTGTCAATGGCTACCTTCAAATGTCAAAGTGTCGCTACTTTCAAACAGTAACACTGTAATTTACGTATTGTCCTGATAAGAGCTTATGTCACTTGATGGTAAAATGTGAGTGAACTCCCTAGAGCTGAGAGTCAGTGGCCAGCATGCCCACTTATAGATCAATATGCTGCAATCAATCCCTCCACGCTATTCAATTAAGGCATGGAACTCTGTCAGCATTTATATTTCCAAATTAAAACACCTCACAGACTAACAAGAGCTACGCAGCACTGAGGAGCTAGGCAAGACATGGCTGAGCACATAATGACCCAGGCAATTGCTTGCTTGCAATCCTCTCACCCCAAGTGAGCAATCCGCCACCACAAAAACAACTTCAATGCTGTTTAGAGAGACTGTGACGCGAAGGCCCAAATGAGCCTAACTGTGTGGAAGTTGGTTCCATCACGTATGATATAAATGAACTATGGTTGCAAGTAATGACTTAATGAGATTCTGAAAAGCAACTCCCGCTACTCTAACATGAAAAAAAGAAAAAAAGAAAGTCCTCCTTCATTATATCAGCAAGTAAGGTATTAGCAGCAAATACAGAGAATGTGTCATAAAAGGATAGTTGAATGGAAATAATGACAAAAACATCATTTCCACTGCAATCAGCTAATGTCTTTTTCAGTTATAAAAGCATGCCACTTAGTATACGTAAAATGAATTGTATCTATTTAAAAGGTGGCATTGACTCTCCCGCATCCCCCACTACAGATGGCTTTTCAAGATGGAAATTACTTCAAGTTGCACCTTGTTTACAATGCACTTGTTGGTAGAATTACTCCCTGACATGATCCAGTACTAGACCATCTCATGGTGCGATGAAATATACTTTTAGAACTATTTCTATTTCTTCTATAAACATTTCTTTTGCAAAGGCCTACTTATGTCATTTCATTTTCTGTTATGGTGAATAAAATTTAACTATATTGTGTAGATAATTTATAATCCAGTTGGATTTTTATCACGTTAAATAATTTTGGAGATTTTAAACAAAATAAATACTGATGTTGTAGCTTTACGACAGTTGAAAAACAATCCTGGAATTGTCACTAAGGTCTAGAAACAGTGCTCCTTTATGAATGCATTCAATGATATATGTCGAGGCAAATTAAAACTTAAGACACAGTGTTTACGATAAACATATTTGTCCACAGTTACTCTCTCCAAAGTTGCAGTTACCTGATGTGTGCCATGGTTTAAAGCAGGGCAAAAATTCTGGAAGTAAAATAACGTAACTATATTTAAGTAACTTTTAATATTTTACAATTATTCAATGTTTTGTATTAGTCATTACTGTTGTCTCCCACCATGCCTAGATTTTGAATGTATTTTACAGTAAGAAGCCCATAGACATAGACTGCCTGATTTGTATTTTCTTGTAATTTTCAGAACTCCCTGGAGTATTGGAATTTGTCCGCAGCAGAGCAGGGGGTTATTCCGTAAAGTTTTCAGGAAAACTCAGGAGGGAAATTCACAGTTTCCCTTATAAACTGAATCTGCTTTATGTGGATACATTTTGCCTTTTTTCCCCTATGGTGACTAAATCTTGTCTTTATTTCCCCATTTATAATTGAAATTACGTCTTTGCCTATTACTTTAAGAAGTCATTTTGCACATTTAAGAAGTCTTAACAAGCTAAAACTCTACTTAGGTTAAACAGCATTGGAAATGATTCAGATGAACTATATGGAAGATACAGCTGTTACTCATTTAAGGTGGTTGTTAAAATACCACGACATTGAATTTTTATTTACAGGAACTTGATTTTACTATACTGTTAATATTCAACTCATGGTGTTGCAAAGTACATACACATAATACAAGGCACATATCCTGTACACAGATTGATCCTCGAATTTATTTTATTGCGAAGGATGCATGTGTCAGACAGATAGGATGGACATTCCTAGACAGGAGAGTGGATAACGACAATGACCACTGACATAACTGCCACGTAGTTCAGCAAAAGAATGTCCTGTCCACTCAGCTCCTTTCACACATCATCCTCAAGCCTTCTTGAATAATATCATCTTGGCTCTTACGATGATCCCTTTCATGATTGTCTTTATGCTTCTATCTCTTATAAGTATATAAAAATTGATCAGAGTTCTGTCTCCTTTACATCATATACACACAAATCAATAAATTCAATCCAAGCCACTAGTTCATTGGCTTTAATTATGCAATATTGTGTTATTAAGATGCAGTTACGCTATCGGGGTTAGCTATAGTTTGGTTTCTTGCTATACATCCTTTCATTTAATAAACACAGCAAAATCTGTTTGCTCTAATATAGATAAATATCGAGCCATTCTCTTATTAGGACAATTCTGAACAAATGAAGCTCTACACATGTCATTACTTCAGTTCATCCAAGGGAGGATTTGTTTGTTCATAACCCCATGAACACACTCAGGCATAATGTCAACTACAGAAAATAAATCCCAAGAGCATTCGAACTGCCTATAAAATATGCATGCATGCTAGTTATGAACGATGATTTTCACCGCTTCACAAATTCTCTAACATACAGAATTGCCAGGTTTTCAAATGATTATTGAAGATATTATCAGCTATTCACACTGTGCTGTTGTTCAAATTTATCTTTCTGTTTTAGGCTCTCACTCGAGATTTTTGAAGCTTCAAATGAGTGGTTTGTTTTTTTTTTTTTTTTTCCTTACTGATAAGTTCGGAACATTTCCTAGATCTGAATTTCTCATTGATTATATGCACTGTAATTGTTCTTCTCGCTTCGTGGCTAGTCTTTTCACACGCTTTACAGCTTCCTGGACTAAAAACAAGCTCTAAATTTTGATACGGAAAAGTTTATCAGTTTCTTTTGGTACAATAACAAGTTATTTAAAAAAAGGTCCCTACTGTTACTATTGACTAAAGCAATTTTCTTCTCTCTCCTTATAAATTTTAGCACTTCCTATGCCAAGTTTATATTTTAAAGAAAAATACACCATTCAGTTTTTATATTGAGCATGTATGTATTAACAATTAAAACATTTTATAATCACTGCCAAGCTCAGAAGATAAGATATGCACTACCATCTTCCTCTCCATGTTAGAATCCCTGAATATGTACTATAGACACAACAATTTTGGCTTAGCGTGTTGCAGAGTACACGTAAATTAAATCGAGCAGTTTATAAAACCTCTTACATAATTTATTGAAGGCCTCTATCTATTCTAGACTTTTTAATATACTTTTTTCTTTGCAGTTAGACAGAAATATTGAAATAAAATACTGAAAGGTTTTTGTCCAGCTACTGATAATGTGAGCACTGTGGTTCTGAGAATTTTGAGACACATTTTTGATGCGCATTGGCATTCGCTTTTGTGGAATGATCCTAGAATGAAATCACTAAGCCTCGGGATATGATTGTGTTCCATGGGAGAAAATACTGCTAAAGTGCATTCCTGGCTATATTTTACCTTATTTGTCATGCTAAAAACTTGCTGAGCTTCTTAACTTGGCATGCCATTGACTTAATTAGTTCTGGAAAATATGCTGCCATTTTATCTTCAAATATTGCTTTTGAACTATTTCTCCTATCCATTTCTTTGGAGACACCAATGATACGGTCTTTTAAGGTCTCTATTTGCAATATTTTTCGCTCTCCTCTCTGATTGGAGCATGCCTGTCTGTCAATACGGCATTTTCGATGCTTCTTCAGATCTATTTTCCAGTTGGCTGGTTCTTTTCCAGGAATGTCTAGCTGCTCGCTGGTATAAAATCTGCTTTCAGAGGACTTTAATGGTGTCTTCCCTTTGCTCCTCCTAAGGATTCAATTACATACACACTGTTAAGTAATGGTTATGTAGGGTCTTAAATATATTTGATCATTTTTTTCTGCTGAAAACCTTTTATACATTTCAAAACTCCATAAGTATATTGATACTATCTGGTGTGAGTGATTAATTTGTAGCCTAAATATAAAGTTGTAGTCAACCCAATGATATAATTGAGAGAATTACATTATCAGAGACAGAAAATTTAACTAGCGATTTTCAAAACATGATCAAATGGTTTAACTTTCTATATATTATTCTGGATTTAAATAAATATTATTTTCTATATCATGCACCTTATTTCTAAACTACAAGTTTGGACATTAAAATTATTCTGTGGACATGTATAGATTGTACTATGTAGTAATAATTTCATATCTATAAGCATGTAATGTATCAACTATTTTTAACACTAAACATAGCATAGTATTGAAAACAGCATAATATTATTTCTTCAGTACAAATATTGATAAGACATGTTTCATTAATTTAAGATTATTTGCAAATCAGAAGATTAAAAATTATTTCAAAAAAACTCTTCTAATAGATTGGGTGACATTTTGCATAACTTTTTGTCTTATTATGTATTTCTCTGTTTCACAGCGTATTTCGATTTCTCAATTTTGTAAATATTGAATTTTTCCCCTTTTGTGCCTTTTAATCTTCATGTTGCTATCAGTTAGTTTCTCATTTGCTATAACATTCACTTAGTACTATTTTATACTTTCACTGAATTCTATTATTTTCACATTATTCAGAGCCCATTCAGTATTTACAAATTAATACTTCCACTGAGAGCTCTCATCTAGTAGATTAAATCTTCGGAGAGTATAAAAAATGTACACTGCATGGTAGATATTTTTGTATACTTTATTGTTAAAAAGATATTTTTCTATTGCATTGTCTGGTTTAATAATTTTATTTTGATCTTTAAATACTTGAAGGAATCCCAAAATATATATTTAATAAGTCAGCCCTTATATTATAAACAACATGTGAAGTATAAGGCTGGAATTCATAAAACTAAAATAGAAAAGAGAATCACATTTATTTGAGAAAAAATGCTAAACCTTACAGCTTACTGGTACATTCAAGATGTTACTTTACTGCATTCTTGTATTGTGAATTACATCTTATAATTATTTTTATCTTTAATCCAACCTAATTACTCAACTAACAAAAATATTTGTAAGCAGTTCCTTGCTGAGATAAAGCTTCCAGATTACTAACATGAATCATTAAACAAAAATTTAAAAACAAAAAATAATGCTTTGTTTATTAGTTGACTGATTAACAATGAAAGCATAGGGCTGGAGAGGTGGTTCAGCAGTTAAGAGCACTGACTCAGGGGTCCTGAGTTTGATTCGCAGCAAAGAAGACCTCTTCTTCTGTGAGGATTAAGAGAGGGAGAAATGGCAAGAGGGAAGAGTGAGGAACTAGGAGGAGAGGAGAAAGGAAAAGCTTTGATGAGTATGTAAAGTAAATATTTAATTATTTATGTTAATTAATGACAACAACTACAATACTACCAAAGCAGGAAATAAAGTTTCTAAACATGAGAAGGAAAAAGACAGCTTGTGAAAATGGGTGAATCTTCTTTCTAATTCACCCATATAACTGATCAATAAGTAAAATTTTGTTGCTTTTGCTGCTAAAATGGGATTCCCAAGATGCACAGCAAAACTAAAATTTAGCGATACATAGAATGGGAGTAGAGTTTTATTACTCTTTTTCTGGGCATATTATAAGATACAAGATTTCTGGGACAGATTCTGGAAAGAAGTTGATAAGCACTTGTAACAACACATGATAAGTTGGAAACTCTATTAACAGAGAATATAATCACAAATCCTGAGAATACTTGGTTGTCCACCATTACCACTTAATATGACTCTACTGATGGCATCGCATGCTTTGGTTGTACAACATAAAATCATTGAATCTAAAAGTAACTAGGAAGTTTTTTGACTGCTGTGTAGTTTTCATCGTGCTGGAAGATGCTAAGAAGACCTTTGGTGTACATTTGGGGGCGGCGTGGTGATTCAGATATATCGTCTGTGAACACAGTGGGCTAAAATACTGACCTGCCCTGTCACTGGAACAATAGAAGCATGACTGTTTAGAGGTAACCAGACATTTTGTGATTAGATTTCAGACCTGCTCCATAGAAAAAATTCTTGGCTGCTATTAGAAGGCTGGTAAAAAAAAACAAAAAACAAACAAACTGTGGCTATGGAGGCCACAGGATAGGGTAGTGGCTATTGCTGTTTCCTTAAATACCCATGTTGCCAAAATGTATTCTAAATATATTTTAAGTAGCATATTTTATTTTATTTTTTGATGAGTCATGCTTTTACCATGTTGAAGGTGATTCTTGAACAACATGTGATTTTTTTTTGTTCCAATCTTCTCAATACTGTGATGACAGGGATATGTCACCATGCCTTTTTTTTATTAGCACCTATTACAAAAAGTTGACACATATTACTCTTTATATGTGATTCCACCCCATGTATAACTAAATCTTTAAAATTTCTAGGCTTACAACTATATGTTTTATTTGCCAAATATGTGTGTATGTTTGCATGCCAATATAGTTCTCTGAACACATCTTGTTTCTGAGAACTTTGAGATAAAAAACTTGAAACACACTTAGTAAGGCCGTCTTAAGTTCTTAAAATCATATATATGGTTCTTAGAAGAGAAGACCATGATTTCATAATTGATGCATACTGAAGATCATCTCCATAAATAAATATAGGAAAACAATTGCATGTATAGTTCACCCCCTGGCATTTGTAGATAGATGGCTATATAAGCCTGCCATGGACTATTAATCCGTGTGGGTACTAAAGCCTCTGAGGTGAAATGGCAAAATATTTGAACATGATATGCACAGCCTCCTGTACTACTTTTAAAATGTATATCCCAGATGCTGCTTCCTTTCTGAGCCCCTCTAACAGAGTTCCCCAATCCCCCTCCTCTTTTCCTATAAGTGTTCCCCCACTCTCTCCACCCCCATGGTATCCCTCCACCCTGATGTATCATGTTTCTCCAGATTAGGCTCATCTTCTCCCACGGAGACCAACAAAGGCAGCCATGGAGACTGAGATGCATGTCTACTAAATATGTACCACGTGTGTATGTTGGGGCTGGGGGGTTGGTCCATGTATGCTCTTTGGTTAGTATCTTAGTCTCTGAGAGCTGAGGTTCACGTAAGTTGACTCTGTTGGTCTTCCTATGGAGTTACCTTCCCCTCTAGGGCCTTTCAGTTCTCCCAGAAAAATCCACAACCTCTGTCCAATATTTGGTTGTGAATATCTACACACACACACACACACACACACACACACACACACACATGCACACACACACATACACACACACACACACACACACACACACACACACACAACACACACACACCACACACACATACACATACACACACATACACATACATACACACAGAGAGACACACACATACAGAGAGAGAGAGAGAGAGAGAGAGAGAGAGAGAGAGAGAGAGAGAGAGAGGATTCAGGTGAAAATTATTTTCTCTTACTATATTAAATTAAATTTAGTAAACAACATATATTTAAAAAGCTCACCAACATCAATCCCTTAGTTGGCCTCTTCTTTTGTCGTTATTTTATTTATGTGTATGGTTATATTGCTTGCATCTATATCTGTGCACTACCTGCATGTAGTACCTGAGGAGGTCAGAAGAGAATATTGTGTTCCCTGGAACTGGAGCAAAAGATTGATTGTTAGACCTCATTTGGAAGCTGGGAATTGAATCTGGGTCTTCTGGAAGAACAATCCATTCTCTGAGAGAGCAGTCAGTGCCCTTAACTGCTGAGCCATCTCTCTAGCCCAGATTGGCCTTTTCAGGAGTTATTTATCACTGCGAATGAAAAATATTTTCTCAGGCACATAAGCACAGAATGCTAACTAATAGTCACAAGTTTCCCTTTTCAACGTCTAACAAAATGTTCCTTAACATTTTACCATTGTTTTTGACCTGCTTCTGTACAGTCCTGTAGGGCTGTTTTCTCATCAAGCGGTGATCCTGCTTACACTCACCAAGGACATTCCCTTGCTGCTTTCTTCAATTAACTCCAATGAACCATTTCAAAGAAAAATCATGCCTGCTAACCTTGCCAAAATTGAATGTTACTTTTAACAAAAACTACTTATGGCAAAATACTAGCCTTCTTTTTCTCAATAAATAAGCAAACAAAGGCACCAGCAACAATAGAGCGATCCTCTTGTCTTGCCGCTCTTTCTCTCTCAGTCCCTCCTTCTTCATCTCCTTCATTCTCTTCCTCTCCCTTCCTTTCTCATTTCTCTTCTCCTTCCCTCTTTCTCTCTCATTCCATCACTCCAATAAATCATAATCATTTTTCAAAGAGCTAATCAATATAAAACAATAAATTCAAAAATTTAGAGAAATATTTTTAAAGATTCAGACCCATGGGAATATGTAAAATATTTTTGTAATTAGGTCAATTTTTTTTATTGGATATCTTTTATTTACATTTCAAATGTTATTCCCTTTCCTGGTTTCCTAGACATAAGCCCCCTATCCCATCCCCCTCCCCTTCTCCTAAAAGGGTGCTCCTTTCCCCACCCACCACCCCTTCCCACCCCCTGACATTCCCCTACACTGGGGTGGGGGGTCCAGCCTTGGCATTCTGTTGGTATCCAACAAGGCCATCTTCTATATATGCAGCTGGAGTCATATATAGTCTTTGGGTAGTGGTTTAGTCCCTGGGAGCTCTGGTTGGTTGGCATTGTTGTTCTTATGGGGTTGCAAGCCGCTTCAGCTCTTTCAGTCCTTTCTCATAACTAAATGATTTGATTTTTCTTTCTGTGAGTTATACCCATGGTAGATAAAATCCTAAATCAAGAGAAAATTAAATCAGGCACCAAACAATGAAGTCTATGAGATTAAATTACTCATTTGGCAGAATATAGTTTGAAAATTCAAGTATATCAGATTGTTTAAAGCCCTGTTATAATGTATAAAGCAATCTTTCATTCCTTCCTTTTCTCTTTCTCTTTTTCTCTCTCTCCCCCCATGTTTGTATTAAATTACTTTGTAGGCTTTTATTTTTCAAGATCTGCTTTAATAAGTGTACTTCAATGTTTTGGCCTCCCTTCTAGCCCACTACCCACCATATGTGGTAGAAAGAAAAGATTAATAGGGCAAAGGAGAATGTGGAGAATATTTCTTTGGATAGAATCCAATCTACATTGTCATGATAGCAGCAGTTCAGTTCACAGAAATCAGCATTCGTAGTTCATTCCACTCACAAACACCATTCATGAATCAGCAACAGCAGTTCAATCCAGAAGAAACCACAAGGCTCTGCCAATTGGCCCAAACAGGAACACCACTAGAAGTTCTTTGGTGCATTTCTCTATATTAAGTCATGACAAACAATGTTCAGAAAAGATGGCAAGACAAGACAATACCCAACAACATCAGTGAAGACCAGCACCAACAAAGACCAACAAAGCCCAGCAAAGAGTAGCAAGGTGAACCACACGGCCTCATCCATTGTCTGTTGGGTTACATTTATACTCATTTCCAAACATCATGTGTTCTCTCAAGCATTCACTCTAACAACACATGATATGCTATTTGCCAAGACAGCACTCAGAAAAACATATGTCTTTTCTCAGCAAAACATTTTCCCATTTGTCTGCTTCTGCAAACTTTCATAAGATAGTTTCCAGAAAAACATCACATGACACAACTGAGTCTCCAAAGAAACCTGAAATTTCCCCTTCAGGAACATAACACAATGCTATAAGTGCCTTGCTCAGTCATCATTAAAGAGGCTTCTTCCTGCAGTATATAAGGACAAAACCAGAGATACACAGCGAGATAATGTGCAGAGAATGAGAAATCTTGGAACACTCAGTTCTAAATGTGTCTTCCTACCCACAACATAAACTGTTTTCTCTGCTTCATCATCCTTCTCCATGATATGCAACAGGATCTTCAGTGTATCCATGCAGTAGGTCAACTTTTCCCAATCCTGAATTGGAACCCAAATAAGGCTTTTGTGATGTAAATTAAATTTCCCATAGTTTGTGATAATGAAAGTTAAGGCAAAAACCATAGATCTTAAGGTAAACATGCTCAGAAAAAAGTTTCACCAATGTATACAGAAAGCAAAAGCTAGGAGACACAGGTGTACTTTAAAGTTCAGCAAGAATGACCTAAGGTTCAGAGAGACTGAAAGTCAAGGCCTACAAGGATATTATAGAACATGAGCAAACAATCCCAGACAGAAGTTAGCACCAGACAAAAGCTCAGGGGTGGGAAATATGAAATAAAATAAGGCCAAAGTTGAAAACAAACCAGTTAGAAAGGAAAAACAACAAGATAATAAAACTAATGTTTAATAGAATTGACCTTTACCATACTTCACCTAAAAGAATATTTAATCTCCTTTGAGGAAGACAATATGCTCCAACACATCTGAATTTTTGTACAATATCTGGAATTAATACAAAAATAATAATGAAGGCCTTAGTAAACACATGTGACACAAATGGTAGAAATTAAATAAATTAAGTATAATAACTATGAAACACAACCTTAAAATAAATATTGTTGATGCTATGAAGGAGAGTAAATGGAATATCAATTTAAAAGTCAAGTCCTTAAAGTGCCCTAGACATTAAAATGCAGCAACTGATTGCTCTGAGTTTTAGCTTCAGCATGTAAGGAACAGTTTAGGAGATGTCACTCCTGTCTTTACAACAAGAAAAAGCAGGACAAAAGAAAATCAATGACTTTTATTGAACTCATCAGAGATGTGAGATTACAGGGCAAATTGCCACCCTGAAACCTGGCGAGACAAGCAGATCACAGGTCCCAGCGAAGAACTGCTAACTTGGAGTAGGGGCCTCGGGGATCAGAAATGTGTAGCAGTACCTGAACCACAATTCTGATAAATTGAATTATTGTGATGATAAGAAATTTCTGGAGACACAGTCTTAAGAAGAGCCCCAAAATTTTCAAGCCCACTACTTCCAGCATAAATTCGGTGAAAAAATCTCTTTGTAAGTCTAACAAGGGTAGGAGGATAGTGATAGCTAGATAATTTTCTAAAAGTTTAATTCCTGTTCCCTAAGGGAGGAAACTTCCAGAGTTTCATCAAGGTAGAGAAAGGAAACAAAAGATTCATATACAGGTCTGGATAGATAGATGGATAGATAGATGGATAGATAGATGGATAGATAGATAGAGAGAGAGAGAGAGAGAGAGAGATGTGTGTGTGTGTGTGTGTGTGTGTGTGTGTGTGTGTGTGTGTGTGTGTGTGTGTGTGTGTGTCTGGTTACCTCAGGCTTATTGTTGTTGAAAGATTATGGGAAGCTATAAAAAATAGGAAATGTCAACTTCATGTAGACTACACAGAAGATGACCCTCTGGCTATACTTGTGAGATGTTTGATTGATTAGGATATTTGAAATGGACAGACCTGCCCACTATAGGTGGAATCACTGTCTAGGTTGGGATCTTGACTGTATAAGGGGAACCAGAGGAGCTGAACATATGATTCAACTTCCTCTTTCATAAATATAGATGCAACTAAATCACATACTTCTAGGTCCTACAGCCATGATTTCCTCACCATAATGGACTCTACCCAGGGACTGTGAACTGTGATAAATCCCTTCTTTCTTAAGTTACATTCTCCAAGGCATTTTATCATAGCCATAAAAAGTAGCTGAAGGGGTTCATAACCCATAGGAAGAACAACAATATCAACTAACTAGACTTCCCAGAGCTCCCAGGGATTAAACCACTAATCAAAGACCATACAAAGAGTGACCCATGGCTCCAACCACATATGAAGCAGAGGCTGGTTTTGTCGGACATCAGTAGGAGGAGAGGCCCTTGGTCCTGGGAAGGCTTGATGCCCCAGTGTAGGGGAAGGCCAGGTGGGGAGGCAGGAATGGCTGGATGAGTGAGGGAGCACCCTCACAGAAATAGGGAAAGGGAGAATAGGATAGGGGATTTCTGGAGGAAAAAATGAAAAAGGGTATAACATGTGAAATGTAAATAAATAAAATATCCAATAAAAAAGCAAAGTAGCTAAGAAACTGCATTAAAAATAATTCAGTGATACACAAGATGATACATTTCAAAAGTAAGTTTTATTGCAGCCATTGAAGCTAATAGACTCCAAACGTAAGCCTACAATCCAAATAATAAAATAAACCCTATACTTAATAGTAGAGAGACAGAGAGAGAGAGAGAGAGAGAGAGAGAGAGAGAGAGAGCTGATAGATTCAATGCACCACACAAAATATAGAGGAAAATGATGTAATCATCTTCACTGATGTGAAAAACCTATTAATTAATACTCTTCATTCACATTTAAAAAAATCTCTTTCAAGTCTAAGTATAGAAACTTCTATACTTCATCAAGAATATCTATTTAAAAAGAATTGAAGCTGAAGAAGATACAGAAAAGAGATAAGTAATAAAAACTAAGGATGTTTGGGGAAAATCTATTTGGAATGTTATTATCTAGAAGCTGTTGTCACCAAGTGAAAAACCCAGTGTTAGGTCTGGGTTATTGCATCTCAAAGTTTAGATCAGTAGAATCTGTAAGATTCCCAAAACACTGAAAGCTATTGCTACTGCTTTTGTTAGTCGATCCTTGACTGAAAAGACCCTACTACTGAAGAAACCACAGAATTTGATCACAGGAGAGATGGAGAGATGAGGTTGATACTGACTGGGAAATTCCCTGCTAGCTAGCATTCACAATTCAAAAGATGCTACATGCGTTACTGGGAGAGAAAAACCATTCACAACATTACCCAGATGCTAATACAACTAGCTTTGATAACATCTGTTAGCCTGGCAAGATTTGCCCATGCTTATAGTAGTGTTACAAATGTACCAGAATAATGGACATCATTCTGATTAGATTTAACACCCATTCTATAGGAAGATAAACACATGCACTTTTGTAAATCTGATCAACAACCCTCAGTTGTGGAGCTCCAAGAGCCCAGGTGTAAATCTCCTACTGTGACTTTGCTAAATGAACACAGTATTAAATTACCTATAAATACATATATTCACATTCATATATCATATATTAATGTAGTTCTTATCTCTTATCAGAGAAGAGGTGGTTTTTTTTGACATTGAGATTAAAACAAAGACCTAAAATTGTACAAAGTATGGAAAAGACATTTGTGAGGGTACCCAAAAATAAATGGGATGGGCTGGAGAGATGACTCAGCTGTTTAGAGCAGTGACTGCTCTTCCAGAGGTCCTGAGTTCAATTCCCAGCAACCAAATGGTGGCTCACAACCATCTGCAATGGGATCTGATGCCCTCTTCTGGTGTGTCTGAAGACAGCTGCAGTGTACTTACATACATAAAATAAATAAATCTTAAAAAAAATAAAAATAAATGGGACATCAATATTATACACTCTCAAGTCTCAGGACTTGTATCTTTGGGTTCGTAGATATTTAATTTCTGACTAGAAAGATAAGAACAGTTATAATTATGATAGGATCTTTTAAATTTGACTCCTTTCATTTATTGGCAGGCTCAGTTTTTTCATATGTGGTACAAAGCTAGCTCAACTATTTACAAGTATTGCAAGACTATTTAAAGAAACTCAAATGGGGTTTCAAGCTTTTCTATGTCAAGACTTCTGGGGGGAAAAGGGGACAGCGTCAAGCCAAGGGCCCAATGTGTTTTATGTACAGAATGACAGAATGCCATGTAACATTCCATGGAGTTCTCAGACCTAATTGTAATTTCTTTGGCTTATCATTGTGCCTATTTGCCTTTAATAAATCCTGTGATAGATCATTTTAAACATTAGGACTGGAATAAGAACTATATTAAAATTGTATGAAGAACCTAACAACAAAGTATGGATAGATTTTAAAGCACATTTCTCAAAAGGAAACATACACATGAACAGGTGGTGTTCATTGCTTATAGGTGGTGCAATGCTTATAATATAATATGGTTTGGGACATCTCTGATCATCAAGAAAATATAAGTAAAACCACAAAAGAAAATACAACACTTCATTCTAGTTAGAATGATAATTGATAAAACAACAAAAGAAAACTATGTGAAGATTTAAGAGAAAATTGAAGGTTTATACTCTGTTGGGGATGGCGATTTAAAGGTATTACTTCAAATAGATTCTTCCTTAAACAGATAAAAATACTTGCTTGATCCAGCAATTCATGTACCATGTATCTACACACTGAATATGACATGAGCATGATACTCTACCTGCAATCAGGCTTGCAGCTATCATAAAGCCTATCAATCCACAAATGATTAAAGGAAAGAAGATATAGATATGTAGAAAAATATGATTCCATCATAACACTTAATATTGTCACTGAGGCAACATTCAAGATCTATAAGACAAATTATTGTAATTGAAGTAAAGTAGACCAAGAACAACATAGAACACATAGATGGAATCCTAAATAGTTAATTTCCTAGAAGCTGAGTGTATAATGTTAATGACTAGAGGCTAGAGAGGACCTCAGTCAGGAGGAGAGTGAAAGAATGGGGGGCTCTACACACAAAAATAATTGTTAGAAAGGTTGAGAACTGATAATTTGCACAAGGAGAAAGATGGCTTAGCAGTTAATATCAAGTACTGCTTTTACAGAGGACCTGAGTAGTTTTCTAGCCCCCACAACTGGTGCCTCATATATGGATATGGTTCCAGTACCAGGACATTTAACTTCTTTTCTTACCTCTTCAGACACACACACACACACACACACACACACACACACACACACACACACACACACACACACACACGCACAAACACACACAAATGTACACACACATACACATGTGCATGCACTCACATACACACATGTGCACACAGAGAACACATTCACACAGATATGATATTTATTTATAATATAAATAAATCATTGAAAAAGAAAAGAGAATATTTTTTGGTTGATTCAGGATGACCATAGCCTGAATGAAGTTAGAAAGGTATTATTAGCAAAACAGCCAAAGAACAGTGTGTAAGAATTAAAAAAAAAATAAAAGGCTTATGTTCTGTTGAAAACATTGAAGTTTCAGAATATCTAGAAGAGAAATGTTTAATATTCAGACCACAAAGGGACAAGGTTAAGATGAATGTGTGAGGTAATGAATAAACGCATCATGCACACTTAGTGCAATGCTTATAATATAATATATGTGTGTTAAAATATCAAAACACATCCCATTAATGTGTATGATCAATCACCGATTATGAATGGAAGAAGGGAGGAAAGAAGAAAGGAAAAGAAAGAAAGGATAAAGGAGTAAAGAAGATAAAAATGAAAGGAAAGCAGACAAAAAGTGGGTAGGGAACCAATGAGTCATGATAATTATTACAGAACTTAAGGGTGTGAAAAATATTGGGACATCCTTTACCAAAGTAAAAATTAGGGTAGGACTCAACTCTGAGAGGTGTATATGATGAGCCTTACCTCTGTTTCCATCATTTTGTAATAGCTCATCTAAGATTCCTCCATGGACTAGAGGCAACTCCAAATATTTTTATATTTACTTCCTGGTGTCAGGCCATTTGGAAAAAGTGTTTGATCTCTTTGGATAGGACATGAGCCCACACAAGAAGTAATTTCAATAGGTGCTTATTAATATTCTTTGTTTCTCCTAATTTAGCCATCTGGCCACTCCTGCATTTAATGAAAAAAAGTACTAGGACATGATTGACACTAGTCACCACTAGATATTGTAATAAAGTAAGACTTTATCTGGAGCAAAATGGTGGAGACAAGGCTTTGGAGTACAAAGAGTCATGCTAATGATAGCCTATTGTGTTGTTATCATTTTCATTAGTGCTCCATTCTGAGAAATGAGAGCCAATTTGATGGTACTTCAAGCATCTTTCTACCCACAAGGAACTTAACAGAAATCATTAAGATGCCAACTGATTCTCATCACCGTTCTGCCAGCTTTCGATCTTATGTGTCCTCTTCCTGAGTTTCCACATGCTCTTTGTCAAGTCATAAGATGTAGCCGTGGGATATATTTGAAATTAAATGGAAAGATTATCGTTTTCACAAACATCTCTTGAAATTTCTGTCATGAGCATGCTGTTTCTACAAAGTGGCCACTGTGCAAAACGCTGCCTGTTCTTGGATGCAGGTTCCCTTGATGCAAAGCAATCTCCTTGCCAAAGAGATTTGAATCTGATCTGCAGAGGGACATTTATACTCCCCTAGGCTAAAAGAAACACTTGCAGCTTGGAATTAGCTCAAGACAGATTAGATGCTTGCCTTTCCAACACCAGGAATTTTCTGGGTAGCCTGTTTCATATACTCATGGTAGCAATAGCTTGTGGGCATGCCTGCTTAATCATGTTATCTCCAAATTTGTGTGGACAACGTCAACTTACCATGAGGATTCTGAAGCCAGGAAAAGCAAATATGTGGGAATAAGGCAAATCCTTTCTCTAACTCCTCGGGAATAATCTACATAGAAGACTGAATTTCAAACTATTTCAAAGCCTCCCTTCACAGCATATGAAAGATTGGGTCTGGGCCATTACAAGTCTCAGCGTTGGACCTGGAGCCACAGGGCTCTGTTAGTACAAATCACAACAGTATGATGAGAATCCCACCCATAGCTAAAGTTTGCTCCTGGCTTTTTCAATTAAAACATGTAAAGCATTTAATGTGTAAGTCAATATGGGCATCTAGATGTATCAGTCTCAAGACCTTCAGGGAGGATGCACATTAAGGAAGGCAATATATTATCTTTCCTGTGATTGAAGAACCTTTTCTCTAAAGTTAGCCCTGAAATTCTCCTTAGAAGCAAATGAGAAGACTTCCATTTGAAAACATTTGCAAGAGTATCTGTATCCATTACTTTGTAGCAAAAAGCTTATAAACCCTATAGACAAAGAGTAGTAAAATAGGATAATACTTCAAAATACTAATATTAAGGGCTACTATATAGCTAAAGTGACCAAGTACAGCATTGTTCAGTTTTCTACATGGAACAAAGAGGAGAAATCAGAGATTTCTAGAGTCTAGGGCTAGATAAAGAATCCTCACACTTGGCATTAAATAAGTATACACAAGGGGAAAATGTGATAAGCTGGACCTCTGCAAAATTCAAAGCTATTGTTCTGCAATGTTTCTATCAAGTGGATGAATGGCAAAGTTAAAGATTCACTATGTTTCATACAGTTCACACAAACATACACACACATGTACAGTTCACAACTGCCATTCGCACGTGCACACACACACACACACACGCATAAGCACGTGCAGTTCACAGCTGCACATAAACAGATACATGTATAGTTCACACACATGTATCCTGACAGAGTGACATAGGTCACACACATAGGAATACACTCATCACAAACAGAGAGACATAGAGAAGAACATGCATATCACTAACATTCATATTCGGCAGCACACAATTCACACACACACACATGCAGAGGAACACCTATACATATATGTAAACATACAACAGAGTGACGCTCTCAGAGTAAACACTGAAAAGAGGAAGCATCTAATCACATTTAAAAGACCAAAACTAGGAGAACACCAAATCAATAGATGTGTTAGAGGATGGAATTTTCTGGCATTCAGAGCAGTTAAATTGTATGAAAGAACAGTAGCAACAAGTCAGATGTTGTCAAGACAATGCTTGTCAAAAGTAACAGAAAAGCCATATCTGGAAAAAAAAAACCATCTGTATAAAATTTGCATATAGTGAAATTTAGATCCAGTCTGAAACCCAAAGCAATTTACTGAGTCATCAGAATGGTTAATCAGCAAATCCAATGTAGTAAGATATGCAAAATATCAGCCCAATTTGATGGTGTTATAACTGAGATGGATTAAAACTTCAAGATGCTTGAGAGTCTATGACCTGACATCTAAGTGATAGACAAACATGGAGAACACAGACATTAAATGGAAGCCAAATAGTGACTGAGGTGACTTGGTACAGAGCATTAAAATAGGGAGCCCACATGCCTTGAGATTAGGTTATGCTCCATGGCAGACGCATGCCAAATTACCAAGATATAGACTAACTCGCTGAGCTAATTTTCATTTTACATGCAATAAAACCAAAATCAAGAGAATAATTAACCATCCTCAGTGTATGTCACAAAGTCACCACTTAGCCCTTCTCTAACAACAAAATGCTTGAATGAGTGAGAAGCTTTCAATGTTGTTGAAATCCATATAAGCTTTTAGATCCATTATCTCCTCTTTCTATGGGATGCAGCTATAAGGTGCAGATTTAGAAATTAATTTCTAAGGATGTTCATCTGCATGTGGAGACTCAGCCTTTCAGAAACAAGATGTCTTCCCAGAAGATACAATGGGTAAGATGGATTTGGATTTCATACTGAAGGCTGTTCAATTTAAAGTCAAACCTTCCTTTGCCACTGAATATCCATTGCTATATATAGTTGCACAATACCAGGTCTGACTCAGGAAATGGGTCTAGTATAGAAGTTAATGGTATAGAAATACTAACAGTGTTGAGGAATTTGGGTTCTGGACATAACCATGCTGAGTTTGCAAACAAGCCATGCTCAACTTGCTGGGGGATCAAGACAACCATGTAATCTTCATGATGCTCCATTTACCACACTTTTAAAAGTCCTGTCAGGAGTGCCACAAGACCACCTTTTAAGGTTAAAAGCAAATAGTCTTGGCACATAATAGATACTCGGTGATGTTAGATACAATGCATGGCTACAAAGGAAGTGAGGTCATCATTAAGTAATGATTTTTAATAAGGGAAAAAATGAAAAATGCAAGGAAAGAGAAAGAATATAAAATAAGTTAGTGAATAGGGCTGATTTATATCATTTAATCAATATTACTATTCATGTTATGCCTCAGTGAGCTCACAGAATAATTCAATGACATTTCTAGTAATGTACATAATTGCTATTTCATATCGAATACAAACATCAGTACAGACATTGATGTTTGTATGGATATAAATACTTCAAAATAAAGGCTAGCAGAAAGGCCCAATTGACACCAATGATGCAAGTGTGACAAACTGAGTTTAATCTCTGAAACTCTTAAAACATGACTGAGAAAATGGACTGCAATATGTCATCTCACACACACACACACACACACACACACTGTGTAAATTCATTCAAAAATAAATAAATTAAATACCATGGGGAGCGAGCTGGACCCTCAGAAGTGCAGACACTCCAGAAAACTCAGAGGAGACAACTACTTTCTGCCCACATTCCTGACTTAAGAGGAAATCACCTAATGCCATCTGTGTCCCCTGGACACAGGGACCTAGGAGCAGTCAGGGGCAGGACCCTTCAGGATTCTGCCTACACCAAGAGCTGAAAGCCAGTCCCAAGGTAGAGAGACTTGAGAGCAGAGGTAAGACTAACTTTTCTGCTTCAAGTGACCTGCCTGGTGGACTCAGAACACACAAAGGCAGAAGCCCTCTGGGACTAGACTCTTCCAGTTTCTGGCTGTGTCTGGCACTGAGCTGAACCAGTCACACAACTCCCTGCATGCAAATCCCATGGAGGAGAGAGCTGAACTTCCAGAAGTTCTGACAATCCTGAGACCATGGGACAGATTGCCATTTCTGCCCACTACTGTCCACATCCCTGTCCCAAGAGGAAACTCCATAGAGCCTGTGAATACATGAATATAGGAGCAGTCAGCAGCAGAAACCTGCTGGTTTCTGCCGGTGCCCAGTACTGAACTGAACCGGTCACACAGCTCCCTGCACCCAAATCCCCTGGGGGAGAGAGCTGGACCCTCAGAAGTGAGGACACTCCTGAGAACTCAGAGGAGACAACTCTCTGCCCACATTTCCATCCCAAGAGGAAATTGCCTAGAGCCATCTGTGCCCCCTGGGCACAGGAACCTAGGAGCAGTCAGGGGCAGGACCCTTTGGGTTTCTGCCTGCACTGAGAGCTGAAAGCCAGTCTCCAGGAGCACCTACACACCTGTGAGCAGAGCTCTCTGTTCCCAGATCCAACTGAAAGAAAACAGGTCTACAGGAGTGCTGACAAACAGGCCTATAGGAGAGTCAAGCCACTGTCAGAGACAGCAAGACAAGCTAACACCAGAGACAATCTGATGGCTAGAGGCAAGTGCAGGAACTTAAGCATCAGAAACCAAGCCTACTTGGCAGTTCTCCCACGAAAGCCCAGTTTTCCTATGAAATCCAAACACACCAGAAAGCAAGATTTATATTTAAAATCACATTTTATGAAAATGATGGAGGACTTTAAGAAGGACATAAATAACTCCCTTAAAAAAATACAGGATAACACAAGTAAACAAGTAAAAGCCCTTAAAAATGAAAAACAAAATTCGTTTAAAGAATTACAGGAAAGCACAACAAGAACAAAGAACAAAGAAATTGAACAAAACCATCTAGGATTTTAAAATGGAAATAGAAACAATAAAGAAAGCACAAAGAGAGACAACCCTGGAGATAGAAAACCTAGGGAAGAGATCAGGAGTCATAGATGCAAGCATCACCAACAGAATACAAGAGATAAAAGAAATAATCTCCCTGGGGAAGAAGGTAACCATAGAAAACATCAGCACAACCATCAAAGGTAATGTAAAACACAAAAAGCTCCAAGCCCAAAACATCCAGGAAATCCAGGACACAATGAGAAGATCAAACATAAGGATAATAGGTATAGAAGACAGTGAAGACTCCCAACTTAAAGGGCTGGTAAATAACTTTGACAAAATTATAGAAAACTTCCTAAACCTGAAGAAAGAGACGCCCATAGACATACAAGAAGTACACAGAACTCCAAATAGAATGGACCAGTAAAGAAATTCCTTCCATCACATAATTGGTCAAAACACCAAATGCACGAAACAAAATATTAAAAGTAGTAAGGGGAAAAGGTCAAGTAACATGTAAAGGAAGACCTATAAGACTTACATGAGACTTCTCACCAAAGACTATGAAAGCCAGAAGATCCTGGACAGATGTTATACAGACCCTAAGAGATCACAAATGCCAGCCCAGGCTACTATATCCAGCAAAACTCTCTAAAAACATAGTTGGAGAAACCAAGCTATTCCATGACAAAACCAAATTCACATAATATCTTTCTACAAATCCAGCCCTACAAAGGATAATAAATGGAAAACTCCAACACAAGGAGGGAAATTACACCCTAGAAAAACAAGAAAGTAATTTCCTGGCAAAGAAACAAGAAGAAGAGAGCCACACACACATAATTCCACCTGAAACAATGAAAATAACAGGAAGCAACAATCACTATTCCTTAATATCTCTTAACATCAATGGACTCAATTCCCCAAGAAAAAGACATATAATAAAAGACTGGATACATAAAGAGGACCCAGCATTTTCCTTCATACAGGAAACACACCTCAGAGACAAAGACATATACTATCTCACAGTAAAAGTCTAACCAAGCAAGTGAAAGATCTACATGACAAGAACTTCAAGTCTCTGTAGAAAGAAATTGAAGGACATCTCAGAAGATGGAAAGACCTCCCATGCTCATGGATTGGCAAGATTAATATAGGAAAAATGGTCACTTTGCCAAAAGCAATCTACAGATTCAATGCAATCCACATCAAAATTCCAACTCAATTCATCATAAAGTTAGGAAGAGCAATTTTCAAATTCATTCAGAATAACTAAAAACCCAAGATAGCGAAAACTATACTCAACCATAAAAGAACTGGGAGAATCACTATCCCTGACCTCAAGCAGTATTACAGAGCAACAGTGATTAAAAAAAAATAAAACTGGATAGTATTGGCACAGAGACAGAGAGGTAGATCAGTGGAATAGAAATGAAGACCCGGCCCTGGGTTCGGTCCCCAGCTCCGAAAAATAGAAAAGAAAAAAACAAAGAAAAAAAAAGAAATGAAGACCCAGAAGTGGACACACACACCTATAGTCACTTGATCTTTGACAAATGAGCTAAAGCCATCCAATGGAAAAAAGATAGCATTTTCAACAAATGGTGCTGTTTCAACTGGAGGTCAGCATGTAGAAGAATAAAAATCGATCCATTCTTATCGTTTTGTACAAAGCTTAAGTCCAAGTGGATCAAGGACCTCCACATCAAACCAGATACACTCAAACTAATAGAAGAAAAAGTGGGGAAGAGTCTTGAACACATGGGCACTGGAGAAAATTTCCTGAACAAAACAACAATGGCTTATGCGCTAAGATCAAGAATTGACAAATGGGATCTCATAAAACTGCAAAGCTTCTGTAAGACAAAGGGCACTGTCATTAGGACAAAATGGCAACCAGCAGATTGAGAAAAGATCGTTACCAACCCTACACCTGATAGAGGGCTAATATCCAAAATAAAGAAAGAACTCAAAGACTCCAGAGAGCCAAATAACACTGTTATAAATGGGGGTCAGAGCTGAACAAAGAATTCACAGCTGAGGAATGTCGAGTGGCTGAGAAACACCTAAAGAAATGCTCAACATCCTTAGTCATAAGGGAAATGCAAATCAAAACAACCCTGAGATTCCACTTCACAACAGTCAGGATGGCTAAGATCAAAAACAGGTGAAAACAGGTTCTGGAGAGGATGTGGAGAAAGAGGAACACTCCTCCATTGTTGGTGGGATTGCAAGTTGGTACAACCACTCTGGAAATCAATCTGAAGGTTCCCCAGAAAACTGGACATTGCACTATCTGAGGGCCCAGCTATTCCTCTCTTGGGCATATACCCAAAAGATGCCCCAACATATAGCAAAGACTCAAGCTCCACTATGTTCATAGCAGCCTTATTTATAATAGCCAGAAGCTGGAAAGAACCCAGATGCCCTTCAACAGAGGAATGGATTCAGAAAATGTGGTACATCTACACAATGGAGTACTACATAGCTATCGAAATCAATGACTTCATGAAATTCATAGGCAAATGGATTGAACTAGAATATATCATCCTAAGTGAGGTAACCCAATCACAGAAAAACATAGTATGCACTCACTGATAAGTGGATATTAGCCCAAAAGCTCAAATTACCCAACATACAATCCATAGATCACATGAAGCTCAAGAAGAAGAATGACCACAGTATGGATGCTCCACTCCTTCTTAAATGGGGGAACAAAAATATTCATAGGAGTGGATATGGAGGCAAAGACTGAAGGAAGCAGAGACTGAAGGAAGGGCCATTCAGAACCTGTCCTACAGGTGTTATATATAACACTTATATGGCCACCAAAACTAGATACAATTGATGAAGCTAAGAAGTACATGCTGACAGGAACTGAATATAGATGTCTTCTGAGAGACATAGACAGAGCATGTCAAATACAGGGGTGAGTGCTAGCAGCAAACCATCCCTGTGAATGGGATCCCCCTGGTGGAGGAATTAGAGAAAGGATTGAAAGAGCTGAGGGGCTTGCAACACCATAAGAACAACAATGCCAACCAACCAGAGCTCCCAGGGACTAAACCACTACCCAAAGACTATACATGGACTGACCCTGGACTCCAGCTGCATATGTAGCAGAGGATGGCCTTGTTGGGTACCAATGGAAGGAGAATACCTTGGTCCTGCCAATGTTGCACCCTCAGTGTAGAGGAATGTCAGAGTCTGGCGGGAAGGGTGGTTGTGGATGGGGAGGGGAACATCCTTATCAAAGAAGGGGAGAGGGAGGGGATAGTGGTCTTATGGACAGGAAAACTGGAAAGGGAATAACACTTGAAATGCAAATAAAAAATATCCAATAAAAGGAAAAAGGAAAATAAATAAATTGTAATGTTTGAAAATATGTGCTAAGAACCTGTTCTCAATTATTCATTCTTCTTAATGGTTAACGAAGTTGTTTTTCAAAAAGACTAGTAATATCATATAATTATATGTAGACTAGTTCCACAGTCAGTCAAAAATAACCCAATTCAATAATAATAATATTATTATTATGAAATTAACAATGTATTGTTATAGTTGTTTAGTAATTTCAATAAATTGAAATGAAACTAAATTTTATTTCGCTTAAACACTTCAGTGTTAACAAAAGAACAGACCATTCTATTTCAAACACATTAGTTTATGATATTTTTACATCCTATATATTCATAATTACACTCCCCAAATCCCAACTCTTTCCCCTAATTCTCCTCTTTACATATTATTTTCCTCTGAATTACCAGTTGCTACTCTTTTAGTAAAAAAAAAAAAAAATTACCTGTTGAACAGGTCATGTTGTTGACGTAAATAGCATAGAGCCTTAAAAATATAGATTTATGGTCTAATAATTAAGACGAATACTGCTTAATGTTTTTAATCAGTTAAAGTTATGATTGCCCTTTTATAGAGAGCAAGTAGATAATGAAATAGAACATCTTATAGGTCTGCAGAACCTAGCCTGTAATCAATCAAGGATTCCCATAACTTTTGGCTTCTAACTTGCAAAGTAAAACCGGGTAAAAGAATGAGCTTATTGGATTTTTACCCCTATGACATACTCTGATCAGTTTCCCCTCCCTCATCTCCTCCTAGGTCCTCCAGATCTCCCCACCCATCCACATTGATCCTCCTTTTTCTTTACTTTAGAAATCAAAAGGCAATTGATAAGAGAAATAAAGCAGAATATAACAAACAAAAACAGAAAAAATATAAAACACACACTATAATATGTAAGTAAAAGACAACTAAAGTAATATATTATATACATACATATATTATATACATACAAAGTAATATGTACAGAAAAATATATCCAAGCAAAATGTTGTGAGGAAAAATACTAAAAAGATACCATAGTTAACAATTAAAAAAGAATGAGTGAAGAAGGGTCTCCCAAAGAGACAACAGGAAGAATAATAAAGGTCCCAGGTACTAGTAATGAGGGAAGCGGCACTCTGAGAAAATATGAGAAGGTTCTTTCTGCTAGTTTTATTTTTAAAGTGCATTTATTTTATTAGGTGTTTATGTGTGTAGATACATAAGTGTAACAATGTCCATATAAAGGTTTAGGAGCAATTTGTGGGAGTTCATTGTCTCCTTCCTTCTTCTGTGTCCCAGAACTCAGGTTTTCAGGCTGGCAAGTGCCTTTACCCACTAAATCACCTTCCTTGTGGTTATTAATAATCACTGTGACAAGTGGCCAGTGCAGGGTACAACTCCAGGAACATTTCAAAGACTTGGGAGCAAAGACCACTATAAGAATTGAAATGTGACAGGAATATATACACTTACTAAATAGTCGATAAGAACTCTATAGGACGTAAGAGGTGATGAGTCCCTACCAATCAGAGGGCAGAAGAAAGGAGGGACTGAAGGAACATGAGAATGACCATGAGTCTCTGAGGAAGTGGAGGAGTAGTTAGAGATTTGGGGATAAATTAAGTAAATGGGAAAAAAAAGAAATAAGTCACGTCTATCTTTTTATTTAGATTGATTGTGTGTACCACGAGGTGAAAGAAAACACATCCTGAGAGAAGAGACATTAAAAATAAAATAAAAGTTGAGATGTTGAACTTTCTGAATTAAGTATCACATATTTCCTTGTTATGGCAAAGAATGACTTACGGCTTCTTGAGTGAACAAGCATGAGGCTTAGAGCAACTCCTTGCACCTGAAATTTGTAGGACAATGCGTCTCGAGGGTTTGGGCTTTTTAATTAATTTATTTATAGT
Organism: Rattus rattus; assembly: GCF_011064425.1. Classification (NCBI taxonomy): domain Eukaryota; kingdom Metazoa; phylum Chordata; class Mammalia; order Rodentia; family Muridae; genus Rattus; species Rattus rattus. Next base: position 191,117,770 of record NC_046154.1, on the reverse strand, counting down.
TTAAATTGTATAAATGAAAGATGGAGGTTGGAGGGTGAGGGATTACTAGACAGGCAGCCTCGCATGCGGCTGTCCTCGCATAAAGGCTGTGTGATGAAACAAAAGAGAAAGTGGGTACATTGAACACTTAAAGACAGTATAGACTGTTCAACAAAGTTGAAGAAAAAGTGGAAAACTGAAGTCAAGAAAAACTCAGGTGTGGAGAGAATAAAGATGCAACGAGAGAGTGAGAGGTTAAGCAAGGAAATTCTGACACCAGGTTTATTGTTGGCCTTTACCTGGGTGCCTAAAATGGAGCCAGCAAAAGTAGTGAAAAAACTTAGAGTTTAGAAAGTAGAAACAGAAGATTTTGGAAACATCTCTACAGAAACCACACCGTGAAGGAAACTGATCGATTAATGAAGCTGGGATCCTCAAGAGATGTGTTTTCTCATATTAGTGTTTTAAATATGCATAATGCAGATAACCAGAAACCTAGCAATTAAAGGAGCTGAAGGGAATCAGAGGGAGATAATCTCAATGAAAATTCAGACTCAGTTCTGAGGGAAATATTGACTCCAGCGCTGTGAAGAAACGAGAAGAAAGGAGCCATGGAAATTTACACTGGCCTAGGGACTTGCGAAGTGAATTTGAAATGACTCCTTTATGATATATGTCTCTCTCTTTCCTTTTTCTATCTGATGAGAAATTTTTAGCTTCTGCTGAGCATGCAGAGTGTGGTGAGAGGAAGAGAAAAATCTTACAAAGCTGAAAAATTATTTTAAGTCATTGATTGCACAGGTGGTCAAGGGGTCATCGATGCTGATGACTATAAATGAATAGTCATATTGATTTGCCTGATGGTGCGGAGCTTACTCTACAAGGTTCAGCGATCTGAGCAGAGCTATAAAGAACGGCAATAGTAGAGTCTTCCACATTCTGAGCTGAACTGGGTGATATAGGCATACAGATAGAATTGTGAGTATGTGAACTAGATTGTCATGTACCACATAGTGCCATTTCAGCCATCAGCAAGCTGCAAGTACAAGGGACCCCCAACGAGATAGTGAAGCTGAAAACCATAGAGCTAATTTCACATTGAGTGTCAGAACACAGTGCATGTCTCACAAATCATTGGTATTGCTGGTATAAACAAACCTACAAGCTGCAGGCGTGCATAGCACATCCAACTATGAATACTACATAATACTTTACGATAACAATCAGGTAAGTTTCCACATTGCTATAATTATTTTATCATCATAACTAAGAAGCATGAGTTCCATCAATGTAGTTTTATAAAAGCTAACAATTATCCAAGGTCAGAGAGTTCTGAGAAATAATCCAGAGGGGGAACCTGTTATCAGCAGATGTTCACCTCAGACCCCATTGTTGTCCATAAAGACCTTAGTCTTTGGTTATGTCTTGCATTTGTCTCTTTATAGACAGGATTTCACTCTAATCAAGGCTAGACTGTAATTCTCCACCTGCCTGTCTCATATTTAAATTCTAGCATTACAGATGTGTGCCACCAAGACTGCCTCTGAAGACCTTCTGGTAGGACAAGCTCTGATGGTGGGAGATCATGATGATTCTTTCTCTAGGTGAGCCTAGGTCAATCTTTGTGGCTGTGCTTTAGTTTTAGAAAAAAGTATTAAAGGGTAAATTAAAAACAGAGACATGGACTTGAGACACGTTTTTTGGAATTTTCTTTTGATGAGTATCCATAGCAGCACAGGGTGGAGCTGGGGGCAGGTAGGGATGTGAACAGGAGAGATCAGGTTTATGAAAGTTGAAGACCTACAATACTACTGGGAGCAGTAACTGAAATTGGGTGTCATTTCAGAGGTGAAATAATAACTTACTGCAATGGAAACTTCCAGGCATCTAGGAGAGTGACCCTAGATAGCCCTCCTAGCAGTGGATACGGAACCAACACTGCCATTCTCCGTAACCAGGAAAGAGTTCTTGTGTCAACACTGTGACAAGAACTCAGCCACAAAACCTTCCACTTACAACTTGACTGGCCAGCATAAAGATAACACAGAAACTTTGAGAGTGGCCAACCAAAGACCAAGCCAGCTTCAGACCCTAGCCACTAGAGGGCCAAAGACCAGAGGTTACATAGCCCAGAGACCTAGCACAGAACCAAATATGCCAGACAAAAAAAAAAAACAAATAGATGGGGAAATGAAGTGATTCCTAATGGTGTGTGCTATACTCACACATAGGAGACTATCATAATAATCATCAGAAAGACTCTATCCAGCAACTAATGGACACATATGGGGAGAGTCATAGCCAAACATTAGAGAGAACACACGGAATCCTGTAGTACAGGGAAGGAAGGGTTGTAGGAAGCAGAGGGGTCAAGGACAACATAAGAAAACCCAAAAATAACCTAGGTTCATAGGGACAAAGACTGAACTAACAATCAGAATGTCTGCATGGGACTGACCTAGGCCCTCTATTATGGTGGTGTATCTCGATCTTCTTATAGGACTTCTAAAAGTGGGAGCAGGGGATGTCTCTGATGCTTTTCTCCTACTGGGTTGCATCATGAAGACTTAATATAAAGGTTAATATAAATGGAAGTGTCTACTCTTAAATCAATGTGATATGTCATGTTGATTGATATCCCTGGGAGGTCTGCCATTTTCTGAAGGAAGACAGGGGAGGAGTGGATGGGGTTGGGGAGGGACCAGGAAAAGAGGAGGTAAAGGAAATTGCAATTTGGATTTAATATATTAGAGAATAATTTTTAAAAATAAATCAAAATTAGAAAACCACAAAACACACAATGAATAAAACCATATAAAGCATTTGTAATTAACAAAGGGTCAAAAAGCTTTACAAATTTGTAAGGCAAAGTGTCATTGCACCCTAGGATAAGTTAATTTTCCTGGTCTTAGCACAGGACTCATAAAGTCTGTGATAGTGTATAGTGATATGCCAGCCATGGAAATTTCCTCACCACCCACGCAGAAATTCACCTACATCCGCTTCCAATGCCAATTAGGACAATTTCTCTAGGTGGATGCACTGTATATTTTATGTATTTTTCTGACTTTTGATATTTGGATGGGAATATGAAATTGTTCTCCAACCATCCATAATACTCAGTACAAGAGTATAATGCACAGGTTTGTAGTTTAGAAGCAATAGACTGTCTATTCTAGCCTGAGTGCCTAATGTCTCATAGCATCTATCCTAGATGCTTCATACTCTGTATTGTCTAGGCTTGTCTATCATTCTCTATTATTCTTGCTACTGATGATCTTCTCATATTGTCCTGATGTTCAGTGACACATACTTCCCACAGAATAAGAAGTAGAATATTAAAAGAGTTACAATCTGACATAAGAAGGAAGGTAAGAACTACAGACATTAGTAAAAAAAAAAAAAAAGAAGAATTTCTGAATTTGAGAAGCAGCGTCATATTAAAGATTATAGAGTTCTAGGTTGCCATTGTGAAAATAAAAGCAGTTGACAGACCGGAAGATACACCAGTCAAAGTAAATTTCCCTAACACCTAACAGGCTAGCATGGTGCAATTTAATGATTTACATGTGTCTTGCCAGGACACTTATCATGGCATGCTTGAGGTAGACCATAGAGGTGATTACATGTGCCCTGTGCAAACAGCATGAAAGAATGGGGAAAAGAAAATACACCCATAAACCAGTTCACTGTTATCTCTCAGCCAGAGAATATCTATATAGCTTAATTGGTTCATTTTTTATCTCACCAAAGCAGCTTATATATGATTTATACCTAGTTGGATAGAAAAATGAGGTTCTTAGAAATTTAAAACTAAAACCCTTAGGAACAATCTAATTGACCATCATCGTATAAGGGAAAAAAAGCTGAGAACTTTTAAGTGCGTTTAAATTCAAAGGGTCGGAACACAACTTATCAACTAATTGCTTGTTTTGTTTGATACACTTTTATTTCAAATAGTTTATCAAGTGAAAAAGGGTGAGAGAAACAGTTACCAACTTTGTTTCCAAATAAAGAAATTCAATGCCTTTAAAAAGATAAATCTCTCCATAGCGAGATGATTAGAAAGTTAGACATGCAATGAGTCAATTGCAGTAATTCATTGACAAGCTCTTAAAAACAAGATGAATACTTGAATATTTGGATATAACATAAAAATACTGGTCAGAGAGCATAGCTAAAATCAATAAAGCTAAAAAATTATGACCTTAGGCATATTACTAAAAATATTCACACCAAGATTAAAAGCATCACTTAAATACCAGGCAGAGATTCAAAGGTGCCTACATTTGTGATTAATATTTCGCACCTATGATTTATAAGAGATTATAGGAGTCAGGGGTGATGGAGCAGGGTGAAAAGTAATCATATAGCATCAAGGGCTAACTACAAGCTCCCAAATATGTAAAGACAATAAAATAATGTTACTTGTCTGATTTTATATAACAATTTTTGGTATTTTATTGTTTTATAATAATTCCTTAACAGTCTATGCTATCACTTTCTTTTAGAAAAATCTAAAATAAATAGGAATTTTTTTCGTTTAATGTCAAGGAGAGTCTTCCTGTAAAAATATCCTTAACAACAGAGAACTTTGAGTAAACAATGGCAAAAATAGTTACAAACTTTTTAATGCTAAAGCATTCCAATTTCTCGTCATAAAACCGGAAAAGGAAGAAATAGCAGAGCATACTTTGTTTTATGGCAGGGGCAGGCTTATTATAAATTAGCTAAATGCACATTTTATACTCCAAACAAACATTGATCTTCATAATTTCATATCAGTTCACATGAACACAAAATTTATACTACATTTTAAAAATGTTATTAGGTCTTTATGTAGTCAGATATTGACTGTGAAAATGAAATCACCCCAGGAGATACTTATTTTAAACAGTATACACAGAAGTTCTGATTTCATTGTGGCAAGATTTCAAGAAAAACATGGCTTCGTATTTGTATCTCTTAAGTGAAAAGTATGATAAAGAAAAGCAGAAATATCAAGGTTCTGTCTATATTATAGCATTTTAATGTGATGATATGTTACTTTTCCTACACAACAAATCCAACATATTATTTAAAATGGTACAAATTGCCTTATCGACTGGAGTCAAGCATTAATTGAAGAGTTGCCATTTGCTATCCAAGGTACTGAGGAGACTGAATTAACTCTTAGATAATTATCTTTATATCTTTAACATAGTTTCTGTAGCAAAGTAAGAAACTCAAAGTACACAGAGTATTAAACAATGATGAACTACACTTCACGTGGCCTGTTATTTTGCTATAGTACTAGCCAAACTCTTAATTATTAGCAGGAGGCACAATAGCTTTGTTACTGACAATTTAAAAAGAATCCATCAAGCCACAATTGTTCTAGACATAACAGAGAGCAAATGCAGCAGACACACATGTAATGTGGGAAGCACCAAAAACACAAGGCACATACCTCATATTTCAGAAGCAGAAAATAATAGAATTTGAGAATGCAAACGAAAAGCTTTTACAACTGTCTTATTAAAGGGATGACTTAAAAATGTGGACTAAAGGAACAAATGACTATGCTATGTTACAATCCAGCTGCATGTCAAAAACAAGTCAGTAATGATGACCCCACCAGGAAAAAACTAAATTGGGAGATGAGCAATTGCATGAAATGGACAGCAAGTGGAAGACAGTGTGTTTTTCTACAAGGCAAAGGGCTTCTATTAGGTCCTTTTTATAAATATTTTCTATTTGGGAATGGTACTCACCTCAATCATTATTGCATAAGAGCAAAAACGCAGTCTTATATCCATCACACACTTAGTGAAATGGAAAACAAACAATACAAAAAGGTAATGCTGAGAAAAGAGTAATTCTCCAGTTATGTTAGACCTGAAATGAATCAATGAAAGAACAGAAGTGTCAGTATATGAGCCCAGGATGAAAGTTCTGAATAAACTCATTAGCCCAGAAAAGAAAATTCAGTGAGAGATATTAAATGAGGTTCAGAGAAGAGAGGTTGTCTTGTCGACCTTCTGATGCATTGATGAGCCAATTCAATTACATACTTACATACATACATACATACATACATACACACACATGCATACAATATAATACAGAGAGAGATTGTAAAGCATTCATTCCTAGTCTCAAAGAGATGAGAGATCTAACACTTATGTTTCTGAGGAAATTCAACATAACATATCAAATGAAGACTAGACTGGCTTTCATTGAACACTTGACAAACTCCAACTACCTGGCAAGACATAGGCAAGATGATACTCATTACAAAGTAAATGAGACCAGACCTGAAGGTTTATCAGTGAAAATATGTAACCATGTAAGAAGAGGACCGGTAATATCTCTGAAATATTTCCAGTTTGGGCTTACTAACATAAACAATGCACATGTTTGCTAGTAATAAAATTTTAAATATAATTTGGAAATGAAGACCTTTAAGCAATTGACTTATTTCTAATACTAAATATCAAAGTGTAATTTTCTATGCATAATTGAATAACCTTGAATGTCATATTCTATTGTTTAAAAAACTAGATACATTAATAAATACAAGGAAAATAACAGTCAGTCATTAGACAGCTGGAAATAAATGAAGAAAATCAGATCAAACCTAGAACTATCTTTGAATTAAACATTTATTTTAAACATAAATTTTAATTAAATAAAAAATAACACTACAGGTGAAGGATCTTAGAGTTTGGGGGATCACCTTTAACAAAAGATCTAAAGACTGGATCTCATCATTCATTAATGACATTGTGGAAAATATTAGTTCAGGACAGAAATTCAGACAGAAAGAGATATGGGATAGAGATGATAGATGGATGATAAGTGATGATATATGACAGACAGACAGATAGATAGATAGATAGATAGATAGATAGATAGATAGATAGATAGATAGATAGATAGATAGATAGATAGATAGGATAGATATAAGATGATAGATGATAGGCAGATACAGAATTAATAGGGATAGGTAGATAGTAGGTTAGGTGATATAGATAGATAGATAGATAGATAGATAGATAGATAGATAGATAGATAGATAGACAGACAGACAGACAGACAGATGATAGATAGAACCCATTTAAATTGGATGGCATTCTGAAAACTTAAACAGGAGTTAATACTATATATTTTTTTTTGTCTTTTTTTTTCCAAAGCTGGGGACCGAACCCAGGGCCTTGAGCTTGCTAGGCAGGCGCTCTACCACTGAGCTAAATCCCCAACCCCGAGTTAATACTATATTCAGAATATATTTTCTTCTGGAAAAACCTTAATTTGACCCTAGACATCTTTACCTTGAGGACCACTTATAGTATCAAAAGTATTCTTCTTAAAAGTTAGCTCTGAATACAAACCTAGAGATACTTTCAATGACATCCTTAGATTAGCACTTTATTATACAACTGGATGTTCAACCTAAATAACACATAAAGTTAACCATCATGACTACTAAATCTATATACATAGACCAAAACACCACAGGCTGAGTGACCAGGGACCTACGCACGCGACAGAGTTAATTATATCAAGTATGAGTATTATGATGACCCAACAAGCAATAAATCATTATTGAGTACTGGATGAATTCTACAAAGCCTCCGTAAGTGTCTATGAGTAGGGCAAATAGCCATGAGTTGTAGCTCTGAGCACGAGTAAAGCAAGTAACAGTGAACATAATAAGAGCTTCCAAGGTCCATAAGAAATTATGAACAAATGTCAAAAAGTGACAATAAGGACCACTAGGAACTGCAGTGTCCAATCCTAAAATGTTCAGTGTTCATTAAGAAAGAGAACAAATTTCAGACACAAACAAATCATAATATGTAGTGTGATATTTAAAAGACTCCACAACAAGAAATTTTATAGTTGGCATTGTAATTCATGTAAAAGAAGTTTGGGAAGGGAGGTGATACGTCCTATTGTTACGTTGATGGATGTTCATGCTGAAAAATTGCCCTCTTAAAAATTCAGTTTTAAATTAACATGAACTGCTTGGTTTCAACCTTAGTCAGTGTATAGCATTCAAAGGAGAGAAATTCCGAACTGGTCACAGCTGAGAATAAGTTTCAATGTTTAGCCCTAAATCAAATATTTGTAATAACTATATTACTACCAAAATTTTAGGAAATATTGAGGAGAGAAAGGAAAAAAATATGTGCCTGAAAGTTGGGAAGAAATGTGGTAAAATGACATTGCTATGACAACCGTGAATTCAGAGCAATTGTACTTTTCTGCAGAAGACCTATACAAAATCAAACCTGCCAAAATCCAGGTAAAGACAGAAGAGCCTGTTCTGGATCTACTCCGTTCTGAGGAGCTATTGGTAATTCATAGTTTCTGAGGTAGAGAGAATTATTCCTTTGGCAGATATGGCTAGAGGTAGGTTTCCGTCGGATACTCCATAGCACTAGAGGAATTAGTTAGGAGAGAGTTGGGGTGGGGAGAGAGAGCGAGACAGAGAGAGAGAGAGAGAGGTGGGGGGATCTAGCAAAAAGCAAAAAAATATGACAAGGGAAAATGGATTACTACAAAGATTAAAAGAGAGGAGGGGGAAATGAATTGGCAAGCACTCAAATTTAAATAATTACTGTCACTATATACAAATATTTAAAGGGAAACATAAATGTTTTAATGATCGTGATGTAAAATATACAAACGAACACGAGCCAATAGAGGTGAAGTCTCTAAGTAGCTCGACTTAAGATTCAAGGGTTATGTACTTGTTATGTTCAGGAATAGTGTTTGCAGTCAATTAGTGGAGAGCAGCCTATAGCCTGTCCAATAGTCCTGGCTATAATAGACTCCCATAATACTCCTTCAACCAACTCATTTAGATGCAACTCATTCCTGGTACTGATGCTTCCTTTGGTGATATCAGGGTGCCAGTTTTGGTTCTGTCTCCCTGGTAATTTGATGATTTTTGCTTATGTCATCTTTGTGTTTTGTAGCCTGATAATTTTGACTTAATAGCTTATGTCCATACATAAACACATACCATAGTTGTATTTCTGGGTGAAGTCTACCTCTCAAGATAACATTTTCCTACTTCCAGCAATTTGCAAATTTCCTGATATCACATTTTCCCTATCCATTAACAGACATCTAAGTTATCTCTAAATTCTGACTATCATGAGCAGAACAGCAAAGAACATGATTGAACAATGTCAGTGTCATGGGATGAAACATCCTTTGAGTCTATGCCCAATAATGGTATAGCTGGATCTTGAGTGATTTCTATAGTGACTGCATACGTTTAGACTCCCAGCAGCAATAGATGTGTGTTTCTCTTACTCCACATCCACAGCAGATTGAGAGTTCACTTGTTTTCTTGATCTTCACCATTCTGATAAGTGTAGATGAAATCCCAAAGACTTTCATTTTCCTCATAGCTAAGGATGTTGGACATTGCTTTAAATGTTTCCCACTTATTCCCTCAGTTATTCCAATGGGTGGGTGGTAAAAAATATTTTCTCATTCAGTAGGTGGTGCGTTGCCCTAATAATTGTGTCCTTGTCCTTTGTTGTACAGAAACATTTTGGTTTCATGAAGTCTCATTAATTAATTGTTGATCTCAGTGCCTATGCTAATGGTGCTCTGTTCAGAAAGTGTTTCCCTGTGCCAATGAGCTCAAGATAATTCACCAGCTCCTCTTTTATCAGATTCAGAGTATCCTGTCTTACAATGAGGTCTTTGATCCACTTGGTGTTGAGTTTTGTGCAGGGTGATAAGTATGGATCTACTTAGATTCTTCTACATGCAGCCAGCCAGTTTAAACAGCATAATTTCATGAGGATGCTGACTTTATTCCGGTGTGTATTTATGGGCACCGTAATAGAAAGTCAGGTGTTCAAAAATGTATGGATATGGATATATGTCTGTCTTTTCCAGTTGATTCCATTATTAATGTATCTGTTTCTGTGTCAAAACCTTGCTGATTTTATTACTATTGACTATGTAGTACAATTGTAGGTCTGGAATGTTGATACTGCCATAAATTTTTTTAGTATTCAGGAGTGGTTTAGGTATCCTGGGGTGTTCTCTCTCTCTCTCTCTCTCTCTCTCTCTCTCTCTCTCTCTCTCTCTCTCTCTCTCTCTCTCTCTCTTTCCCTCTCCCTGTCCCTCTCCGTCTCCCTCTCTCATGTGTGTGTGTTCATATATAAAAATAAAAGTTGTTCTTTTAAGATCTCTATAGGAGTTTTTATAAGGCCTGATGGACTCTCAATACTGCTTTTGCTAGGATAATCATTTTTACTACAATAATGGTACCAATCCAGAAAAGGCTGCATGTCCAACAGTAAACAAACTCAATAGCATCTTTGAAGGATTTCTGTCCCAAATTTTCATATCAGAGCTTTTGACTATTTTTACTCTATGTTATATTTCTCCCCTACAGGTCTTGTACCTACTTTTGTTTGTGTTTTTATAAGATTCCCAAGTGTGTGGATGAGTGTGTCTCTGCTTCTGTCACTGTTTCTCATAACTTTTGGGGAGATATTTCCTCCTGTTTGCTTATATTTTCTTATTAATATATGTTTGTTTTGATATATATAATTGTATGATTTATTATTTATTGTATCTTCGAAGGTTGCTTGCTTTTCTAAGAAGAGACAGAAAGAGGATGAGCTCAGATTGGAGGGAATATGGAGAGGAACTTGGAGGAGTAGAGGGAAGAGAAACTGTAATCAGAATATAGTTTGAAAAAATAACTATTTTTAATAAAAGAGCAGAAAAAGAAACCATGAAAAAATACTAATTACATTCTCAAGACATGAAAACTATAATTTCTGAAATAAGAAATATTTATGTGTTTAACTGATATTAGACATGACATAATATAATCCATGCATACTGATGTTAAAAATAATCCATAGTGAAGGAATACTTCATAAAATATATTAGACATAGGTTCAGTCACATCAGTAACAATACCATGTGGTTGAGCATAGATAAACAGCCTACAGCTAGATAGGTAGGTTGGGTAGGTAGATAGATAGATAGATAGATAGATAGATAGATAGATAGATAGATAGATAGATAGATAGATAGATAGATGGGGAGCACACAACTAATCAAGTTCTCTCCTGAGATTTAATTCTCCAAGATTGCATGAGATTCCCATGTGTATATGTCAAGTGATATGAATTGAATTCATTTTATAGGAATGACAGAATTACTAGTTTTATTCCACATAAAGGAAGCTCAGTTATGTGATATTTTAGGAAGAAGTAAGATATCCAACTTTGAGCTTACTGAGACCTATGAAAACACAGTACTAAGAATCTGTGCTTAAATGATTCTTCAGATCAGGAGAATTATAAATATCTCAAATTATAAAGATGCAGTAAAATTAGCCAATTTTTAATAATTCCCACGGAGTGATAAACTGTATAATGTAAAGTATACTGTAAGAAACTGTAGCACTAATTTTATATGTAGAAAAGAGACTAAAAATTAAGTGAACGATCTGACTGATGGATATAAAGCATTGGTTAGAAACCCAGTGGGTAGCCAAAAGACTTATGCTGCTTCTATCCTGCCAGGGTGTAAAGTAAATTCTCTATTTAAAGCATTGGAGTGTCGCTTTTCATTATTTTTATCGTAAATGTGCCCAACAAATGACTAAGCAGAAGGTAAAGTCAATAAATACAGTGACATAAATAACTTGGAGTCAGGATCTTAAGGATTTATTCTTGGCTTCTTCAGCAACATGTTTGATGATCATTGGCAAGTCACTTAACCTCCTTGTAGTGCACAGAAAGTGAGGACAAAAGTGAACACTCAGACATATTGTGGGATTCTGTGACTAATGCCGCTAACTAATTCAGCATGAGTCAGTATCCATGTGCAGCCACCATAATTAATGGCATTATTAAAGAGTCCTCACAGGGCTATAAATACATGTCTTATGCTCAACACTCAAAATGTCTCCTGTGCTGTTTAAAAATCTAAAAGGTTTTTCTTCTCATAAAGTACATCTAGAATCAAGCCTATTTTCACTTTGTATTCTTTATGCTGATTTTCTGCAAATCTCTTAGAGGCTTATCTATGGCATGTATTATCACCCTATTTGTTTCTTCAGAAACAACTATGGGCAGATTTTTCTGTCCATTGCTCCATCCTAACTTATTCTTTTACCAATGGATTCAACGTAGTCAAATGCAAACATGAATAATTATCTTTTTTAAGGCATTAGCATTTCACAGAATAATACTGATTTTATCTTGTACCCTACACTTTCTGGGTCATACATAGCACACACACACACACACACACACACACACACACACACGTATGTGTATATAATATGTATGCTTTTCATACATGTGTGTATTATACATTCATACATATATTTACTATATACACACATATGTATGTATGTATGTATGTATGGTGAATATAAATGTATATATAAGAATGTATAATATGTACATATGTAAAAATACGAGAAAATAGACTATTCAATATGAGCATCTGAAGGAGAACAAAAAAAGAGTTTCCTGACTGTAAGTCTATCTTCACACTACTGATATGAGGTTGATATAGGAGATAATAGGGTAGCATAGCTAAGCAGTCCTGGGCAAAGAACAGTTCTTTCCACCCTCAAACCATCATCTCTCCTTCAAGTGTCTCTTAAGTTGTCAACATGGTTTTAACATCAAATTTAAAGTGTTCCAGTGTCCATTCCTTAGACCATCATGAATGCCAAAATTTCCCAATCCACTACCCTTATCTCCACAGTGGCTCTCTCCCACTCCAGGCAAGTCAATATCATCAGTGTAATGATAATCTTATGCTATCTTCTGAGACCCCAGTTTCCTTAAATACATCTGTCACTTGATTTCTCAGCAGCTACTGTAGACTTACATGTATAAACTGAACTATAGTGACCAATGGTCTTTTAGTTTTCTCCATTGCCCAAGACAATGAGCCTTCGTGATGTTTACCCTCATTTTTAACAAATTCCAACTCTGCAATTCAGCATCACAGTCCTGAAAACACAGCCCAAATGTGGGCAATTCTTAATTCATTCACCCCTTTTCCACTTGCTCCAAGATACTCTGTAGCATACTGCCATGTTGATTTCTCCTTTCACCATCTGCCCTCAAGCCAAAGGAAAGCCTTGACGTGCAATTCTAACAAAATTATCTCATTTCAAAATTTCCCAATGATTTAACCATAGAAATTCCTGTGGCCTTCTTACAAATATTCCATAACCTAACTTTTAGCCCCAGGCTCTTCTCCAGTCCCATGTCTTGTGGAATGGCTGGTCCAGCCACACTGGCCTTTTCACCAGCAGCAGAGAACACAGTGCGTGCCACCTCCTAGCACTTGTGTTCTCTCTTGCGGTTTTCCACGATCTGCCATTTTAGCACTCAGGGGAGACTTGTTGAGGTATCTTAGGTCTCCTTATGTGTGATCTCTCCAAGCTTGCAGCACAGGCTTCCCCACAATGTTGTAAAGCAAAGCCTCACCTGAATCACTTTCCAGCAATCTCGTTCTCACATCCACTAATAGGATAATGTGATGTATTATCTCAAGCATAACTCTCCTTTCTGACTGAGTCATAGGAGGCTTTTACGTAGTTGTATGAGCACTTGTTATATTTCTTAACAATTAGATTTGCCCTAACAAGTGCCTATCATGTTACTGAAGACAATTTGCTGCCTTCTTGTCCAAATGAAGGCATGAATGTCCAAAGAATGGCATCCATCTTCAATCACTACATAAAACACACAGAACATAAACTGGATGAAACAATCTATTTATGCAATTTTGATTCAATTGTTGTTTTTAAAATACTCTAATAAAATTCCTGCCCTCCACAAAATTTCAGCCAAGCCATATAATTATAATTTCCATATCAACAATTTTATTAATCGGTACTTTGCTCTAGGAGAAATATTGAACCATATCTTCTAAATTAGGGTAAAATGTGGTTTTTTTCTGCTTATTTACTTGCTCTGGTCACCTTTGCTTTCTTCAAATTCTCCCTTCGATTAATTCACTTTATACAGTGCTCACCAGTTCCACCTTTTTTTCCCACAACTTATCTCTTACACAAAAAGCTTTCAGTGTAAACTGGTGTGTCTGCTTCCTTCTTTATTGACTGTTTCTTATACTTCCAGCATGATATAAACTCAAAATACATCTCAAAAATGTGGTCAGGGATCCTTAATACTTCTTGAGCCATAACTACTCACAATCTACAATGTATCCCAGTCATTTTTTATACTCTGACCATCTAAATGTTTACTGTACATGTTGGGAAAATGATGAAGTCTTTTGGTTTCCTATACAAAAAAAATAGTACTATTGGTCTCTGACATCTGATACTCCTCACAATGACATGCAAAATGGTCACTTCTGTGTATCTCACTGTTCCAGCTTAGGCTTAAGAGTTGCTGAAATGAGTCACAGTATCTGTAAAAAAAAAATAGTTCACAGTGTTTCAAACTCTTTAGGAAGAAAGTTATTTTTATGTTCATTTTTATTCTTAGGATACATTTTTTCTTCTTTAAAAAATGATCTTGTTTTCCAGAGTGGCTGTACCAGCTTGCAATACCACCAACAATGGAAGAATGTTTTTTCTCCACATCTTTGTCAATATCTGTTGGCACTAGAGTTGAGGTGTAATCTCAAGGTTGTTTTGATTTGCATTTCCCTGATGACTAAGGATGTTGAACATTTCTTTAGGTGCTTCTCAGCCATTTGATATTTCTCACCTGAGAATTCTTTGTTTAGCTCTGTGTTCCATTTTTAATAGGGTTATTTGACTCTCTGGAGTCTAACTTCTTGAGTTCTTTGTATATTTTGGATATTACCCCTCTATCAGATGTAAGATTATTTGATTCTCTGGAGTCTATCTTCTGGAAATCAGTCTGGATGTTCCTCAGAAAATTGGACCTAGTACTACCTGAGGACCTAGCTTTACCACACCTGGACATATACCCAAAAGATATTCCAACAAAGACACATGCTCCACTATGTTCATAGCAGCCTTATTTATAATAGTCAGAAGCTGGAAAGAACCCAGATGTCCCTCAACAGAGGAATGGATACAGAAAATGTGGTGCATTTACACAATAGCATACTACTCAGATATTAAAAACAATGAATTTATGATATTCACAGGCAAATGTATGAAACTAGAAAATATCCTGAGTGAGGTAAAAAATCACAAAAAAACCACACATGGCACACATGATATAATAAGTGATAAGTGGATATCAGCCCAAAAGCTCAGATTACCCAAGATACAATACAGAGGCCACATGAAGCTCAAGAAGGATGACCAAAGTGCAGATGCTTAGGTCTTTCTTAGAAGGGGAACAAAAATATTCACAGGAGGAAATGCAGAAACGAATTTTCAAGCAGAGACTGAAGGAGAAGCCATCTAGAGACTGCCTCACCTAGGAATCCAGCCCATATACAGCCACCAAACCCAGACAATATTGCTGATGCCAAGACATGCATGGTGACAGGAGCCTGATATAGCTGTCTCCTGAGAGACCCTGCCAAAGCATGACAAATACAGAGGCAGATGCTCACAGCCAACCACTGGACTGAGAATTGGGTCCCCAATGGAGGAGTTAGAGAAAGGAATGAAGGAGCTGAAGGAGTTTGCAACCCCATAAAAACAACAATACCAACCAACCAGAGCTCCCATGGACTAAACCACCATCCAGCGAGTACACATGGACAGACCCACTGCTCCAGCTGCTTTTGTATTTCTAGCAGAGGATGTCCTTGTTGTGTATCAATGGAAGGAGAAGCCCTTGGTCCTGCCAAGGCTAGATGCTTCAGTGTATGGGCATGTCAGTGTAGGGAGCAGGGAAGGGGTGGTTGGATAGGTGGGGGAACACCCTCATAGAAGCAGGGGGAGGAGGGATGGAATAGGGAGCTTATGGACAGGAAACAAGAAAAGGAGATAACATTTGAAATGTAAATAAAAAAATTCAATTACAAAAAAAGAAAAAAATGATCCCATGTTGTTCAGAACAAGTCATCCCTGACTGTCTCTCTCTCTCTCTCTCTCTCTCTCTCTCTCTCTCTGTCTGTCTCTCTGTCTGTCTCTCTCTCTCTCTCTCTCTCTCTCTCTCTCTCTCTCTCTCTCTCTCTCTCTCTCTCTCTCTCTCTCTCTCTGTGTGTCTGTGTCTGTGTGTCTGTGTCTCTCTCTCTCTCTCTCTCTCTCTCTCTCTCTCTCTCTCTCTCTCACACACACACACACACACACCCCGACCAGATAATTTGAGAAGATATAATTAAATCAACAATAAAATTAAACATAGTTTCCCCTGAAGATAAATGAGTTCTAAAGACCTTGTTCGTGAAGCTTCCAAGTAGTACATGGCTATAAGCAAGGAAATCCAAGAACACCACAGTGGCAGTACAACACCGTCAGTCTTAGGTTAAACTTCTGTTTCCTCTTTAGCCAGAATTCCCAATGCTTTGCAACTTCCCTCCAATGCTGAACCCCTTAGCTTCTCTGAATCATCCCTCATTTGAAATCTGCTTTGTAAACCAGGAGCGAACTGTGCCTGTTTTCAGCTGCCATCCTTTCTCGTACCAAACAGAGCTCCTTCTAATTCTCCAGCATTAACTGTGCACCCTTCATCCCGAAGATCATAGACCAAACAAGTTCCTGATATGAGGAGATAAGGAAATGTAGTCTGGATAGGATCCAGAGAAATTTCCTTTGGAAATCTTTACATGATCGTTCCCTTCCTTCATCAGAGCAGCTTATGATCCATTTCTGTTATCTGTTCAATGTACAGTCAACGCTCTGGTTATTTAGATGGCTGGGGGTCCTGGGTATCTTTTACGAGTCATTCTATTCAGTTGCTGTCCTTCAACAAAGCTTTTCAATTTCCGAGGAAAGGTTAACAAAGCAAAAATCACCTGTAAAATGCATTTCCCATAAAAGATTTTAAGACAAATCCTCTGGATATGGCCCATATACATATGGAAAGCATCAGAGTGTTGAAAATCATGGTGTGAGTGATGAAACCATGGTGACTGAACAACGGAAAGCAAATTTATACTGAACAGTGTAACTAATACATAAAATAATTTATAATACAGCGAAATAATATATCTATAATCTGTGATGTGCACAGAATTATTTGACACAGTGATGGAAGTAAGATTTTCCATTATCTCTGTGGACAGTTTTATTTAGACAATGGGAATGCTGCCCATCAATATACAGCTTTCTCTAGTCTCTAGGCTCATGAATGAAGGAAATCCTTCTTTCTTAAAAGCTTTTTTTTTTTTGCTCATGATAAAATTAACCTACTTTAATCCCAAAATTCTTCATCATAAACATGTCTTTTCTAGTTCAGGATCACTGAAGTTCTGTTGTAGAAAATTAAATGTTAACTCAGCCAATTTTGACTGAAAAGAACACAGACTCCATACTTCCTTTGTTAGCACACTGCCATCCATGGTCGATTTTTACAGCCTCCCAGGGCAGATGCAATATTTCCTCTAAGCACACACACTATTATTAAATAATTATTTAAGTGAATACAAACATTGAGGTTCAGCCAAGAGTGATGCTAGCACAAAACTGAATTTGCTCATAGCATCTTGCCCCTGTTCTTTATCTTATGCTTGCCTTCTGCTTGCACCGGAAGACATAGCTTTGATTGTGAAGAATCATGATCACATTCCCGTCCGAGTCTGCGATCGCATAGGACATAATATTTATGCTAACTAACAGTGACATTAATATTAGGTGATGAATTCTCTCACTATTAGCTGCCAGTGCTTATTTAAATGTTCTAATTTGTTTCTGGTTTGGGGAAAAATTCAAAACAGGAAATGTTTTAAAACCTCCAGCACTGAAGGATCTCTCACAAGTCGTCCAACATCTATTCCAACAATGCCCTCTCATTGTGCGGAATATCGTGTCTCTAGGCACTCATGATCAGTTGATTCCTATGTTTATGCGGCAATAATTTTATTCCCAAACATCTATTTCATTTAGTTTTAGATATATTATTCATCTGTATGAGTATTTTGCCTACGTATAACCATTGTTCTGTGTTATCAATAAAATAACAGAAAGGTCACATGACACATGAAAGGTCAGCTATGTTGAAAGAGCATCATCCAGTCTGGGCTGATTTAATTTTTGTTTGTTTGCTTGTTTGTTTGTTTGTTTGTCTGTGAAAAGGAAGATGGTGAAGCCTTGTTTCTTAACTATGGACATTTTCATTTGAATATAAGTGGAAAAAAATATTTTCAGAGTGGATCCTGTAAGATAATGAACATTTCTATACTGCCTCCACTTGGTGCCAGAAGCAATTTCTCAACCACAAAAAAACAAAAGCAAATGCAGAATTCACTAAAACTTCCTTCTATGAGACACTCACCGTGGGTTGGGAAATTCTATGGATAACTTCAGAAATTTATAGTTAACAACATCTTCATTTTTATAAATATTGTCTTCATAATAATACTAACAGAAGTCCATTTCTGTAATTGTTAGATGAGAAGAGTGAGGAACAACCAAGGGAAAGAAAAAAATGATTGCACTTGAACTTTCATTCATTACAGCAGGCATTGTCTGAGTAAATATTGAGCATACATTTATTACAGCTTTTCCTAGCATGCATCAAACAACTAATTATTCAGAGAAGTTCTCAGTTGATAACTTGATGTAAAAATCTGACATTTGTTACTCCTACCCTTTCATTTAATTTGTAAATTAGAATTCCAAGTGTATGTTTTTAAAATTACTTCTTCACAACATGCAATGAAATTCATTAAATTAGTAACAGAAATTGCTTATAGAAACAGATTCATGCAATGTTTTCTGGACACCCAGCCACTGATCTTCATCACCAAATCCTGCTATAAATAAATATGCAAGCCGAGCTTAAGCATACTTTTCTTCCTGCAGGAAATTCACATATGAAGGCCTAAAAGGGGGAAGAGAATTCACGGTCTCTGCTTTTCAAATAACCATCGTTTGTGGGTGGTATTTTTTTCAGGAGCAAAGTTTAGAAGTAATTTTGGAAGGAACTGAGGATACATACAGCTCAACCTTGTCAAAACAATAGTAACAGCAACAAAAACCTCAAAGTTTCTGTCTTGGTCACCTTGCTTTTTAATCAAAAAACGTTTGTACTTTGTTCTGGATTCACACCAATGTGCCCAACCCTATCTGAGAGAGCGCAGAGGCAGTTACATGAACTGTCTCCTTGCAAAAGACATATTTTTCTCAGCCCTGATCACTTCTATGGAATCCTCGAGGCACCTGGCCCTAAATGATTCTGATATCTAATGTTCATTACTAGACACAAAACCAAGGCTATTTTGGCACGAGGCAATGAGAATATAGTGACACAGAATTACTGTGATTAGCGCCCATTTCAAAGTCAAGAATTGCACTGAAGATGTCTGGCTCAGTTCCAGGACGTTCGGTTTCCTGCTGCTGTCCTCGTATAGGTAATTATCATTTTTGATTAGAGTGTACATCAACTTTTAAGTACTGATTTGGCCACTGACATGTCAGGTGTGTGGTAACTCTTCAAAGGAGCAGGACTTGAAGCCTTCTGCATAAACTCCACGATAAAAATCCCATAGACTTCTCTTGACTGCCACCTCGTGGTGGATTTTTCAAAGTGAAACTGAAAGCCACGTTTTTTTTACTTACGTTAAAAACAAGGAATTTTCCTTTGGTTTTCTATATCCAGGGTTGTCTCCCTTTGTGCTTTCTTTATTGTTTCTATTTCCATTTTCAATTCCTTCACCTGTTTGGTTGTGTTTCCCTGTAATTCTTTCAGGGATTTTTGTGTTTCCTCTCTAAGGGCTTCTACTTGTTTACTTGTGCTTTCCTGCATTTCTCTAAGGGAGTTCTTTATGTCTTTCTTAAAGTCCTCCATCATTACCTAAAAGTGTGATATCAAATCTAAATCTTGCTTTTCTGGTGTGTTTGGATATCTAGTATTTTCTTTGGTGTGAGAACTGGGCTCTGATGACGCCAAGTAGTCTTGGTTTCTGTTGCTTAGGTTCCTGCACTTGCCTCTCGCCATTGGGTTGTCTCTGGTGCTTGCTTGCTTGTCTTGCTGTTTCTGGGAGTGACCTGGCCCTGCTGTAGCCCTCTGTGTCAGCACTCCTGTAGAACTGTTCCTGTTTTCATTCAGCCTTTCCTGAGAACAGGAGCTCTGCCCTCAGCTGTGGCGCTGCTCCTGGAGACTGTCTTCCAGCTCTAGGCGTGGATAGGAATCAAAGGGTCCTGCCCCTGATTGTTCCTGTAGGTCCTTGCACCCAGCGGGCACAGACTTCCAGATAATCTTTTCATTATGTTGACTGCTACTTTTATAAAATCAGCTTTAATTTGAAATCACCATCAAGATAAATACTCCTAATTTCTCCACGTGCTTTGATCAATAGGGAAGAAATCAGGAAAAATATCGTTTCCATTTATTTTAAAGGGTGATATCACCAAATTAATTCAACACAATCCTCTGTTTCGGTTATTACTTCCTAACCACTTAAAAAAAATCAAAATGCTTAACAAATATTTATTTAACTAGAAATTACATTTAGCACAAGCAAAGTTTCAATATACTGTCAATTTCTAAAAGTATCTACTTTCAATTAAACATCTGACACACGGTTTGGCAATTAATTTTACTGCCATTATAATCAAAACAAGCAATTGATAAATAATATGATGCTATTAATATATCTGAAAAAAGTATAATCTCTTCTTTCCTCTTGGAATACACCTTCTGTGTCTTTCAAGGTGCATTAGTTTGTGCTTTTTTTACCCCTAAGAAAAACCGAATTCCCTCATAGGAATAAAATAATTTGATTGCGGCCTACAATTGAAAAGCTACAATAATCTAACAATAAGGAATAAAGCAGAATCTTGCTTAATTGCAGTGCTGGCTTAAATATTGATACAAAGAGGTTGACCTAGGACTTCCGATGTTCCACGTTCATAAACCAGGGGTTTATGAACCCTTTTTCATCGCTGAGGCAAAATTGTCCATCAACTTAAAGACAGAATGGTTTCTTTACAAACAGCTTACAGATTGAAGGAATATAATTCATTACGGTGGGGGAAGGCAGCGAAAGCATGAGGCGTCTGCGCACTTCATATCTGCCATTACTACGTAAAAGATGATGCTTCCTCAAGGAAAGATGGATGCTGGGTCACCTCTCCATTTTACTCAGTTCAGGACTCCAGCCAGTGGAACGAAGCTAACCACCTTCCAGGCTAACCTTCGCATCTAAATTAATCCAACTTAAAACTCCTTCCACGGGTTGGGATTTGGCTCAGTGGTAGAGCGCTTGCCTAGCAAGCGCAAGGCCCTGAGTTCAGTCCCCAGCTCCGAAAAAGAACAAAAAAAAAAAAAGAAAAGAAAAAAAGACAACTCCTTCCACACATGCCCAGAAATTGATCACTAAGGAAGGTCTATATCCAGTCAAGTTGACAATCAGTGATAAACATCATACCAGACGCTCCAAAGGCAAATTTACATAATGGTAGGTCATTAAAAATTTAACTTTTTAAAACAAAATTAAACGTTTTCACCAACTACCTGTATTGTAAATTTGAAATGAGTTGGGTTGATCAGATGGACTGGGAAAGTCTTGCTTCAAATATGATTTCACGGGCTAAGAACTTTTGTGGTTGTTGGAAATAACATTTTTTATTTTTTTTCTTCCCCCACCATGTCTTTACCACTTTAATTTATCCCTTCAAGGAGAAAAAAAAAAACAGTTATTTTTCCTGACTCTGAAGGCAAAGATACTCGTATAGGGACCCAGACAAGGCAGGGTGACAAGAGTGATGAGTGGTTTGGATTCTAGTAGGTAACATATTGTCCTCAGGATAGCATATTTAAATTCAACCCAAGTCTAAGTGAGAAACCATCCTTCCTTACAAAACCCAAGCATCCTCATCATTTTCAGTGATCCTCCAAAGAGTAACAATGTGGCAATGACTAGGACGTCCTCCTTGGACCAAGGATATGGTCGTTTTCAATTGCTATTGGCTCAGAAAATAACTATGCAAGAAACTGTTACAGCTTTTAAAAATCCTAGATAGGATGTGGAACTCTCTGCAGTAAATAATGATGATGATCGTAAGAACAATAATGACAAAAAGAGGTCAAAATCCATAGGGAGACAGACTTAAATGAGAGGAGTGCTTTAGGATAACTGTTAATCCTTAGCTACCTTAGGATGCCTAAACTCCTACGAACACTCACAGCATCCACATTTATCACGAATTCTAGAACATATGCCTTGTGTCTCACGCCATATAATATGATCTTTCAGTACAACTCTCTAACAGCAGTGGCTATGGAGCAAAAAAAAAAAAAATCATTCAAGTTTCCACTGGTTTCTTTACATTGGATATGTTTCTTTCATTCAGTCTGCCCCAACTATTGCAAAGTTTGTGCTTTAATGACTTTATGAAATCTTTTTCACTATGCCTTTGAGGTGGTCCCATTTTCTTAATGGGTGAAATATATTTAAATTGTCTAAGAGATGTGTTTGTTCTCCCTGCTTGCCGCCCTAGGATATGTGAGACTAGAAACTCTATCAAAAATAGTCTTAATTTACTTGCTACCATTCCCTCTCTCGGTAGGAATAATTTTGATTAGTAGGGAAAGTGGCTTTCTCATTGCTTTCCTTCACAGGCAAATAATGCATTACAGTTGTGTCTCTCTTTGCCGAGCCTGGGAGCCTTCGGATTCACTGTCTAATTAATTCTCCTAACACTGCAGTAGAGTAACACTAGGGAGTAAATTCGCATTCTACATCCAGGGATATTAAATGGCTTGTACTATGTCACCATGCCAGTAAAAGGCAGACTTGAGGAAACTGCTTGGGGCTGGCTTTTATTGCAACAGTGGTTCATTATTTATCATATTACAAAAAACTCTTCAGAGATCACTGGTCGTAAGAGTGGAGAACTGAGCAACTTTCTCTGTGTTTCATTGTAAAAAGCTTTCCTAAGGTGGTCTTCTACAGAAACTGGAATATAAAGCCATTTACAGCAGCATAACATAATGCCTGATATTCTAATGACATAACTACTTAGCATTCATTAGTAAGTGTGCAACATTAAGATTCATTAATAAGTGATTGTGGAATTGAATGTATTTTATTCAGTTGTTCCTTTCATTTATTATTAATAAACCAGTCTAATCACCCCGAACATCCCATGAGAACTATGCACTCAAATACATTTTAGTTCATTATTATAACAATGTATTTTAAAAAGTAACTTTGATATCCATAAAGGAACAATTTAAGCAACAACATTATTTCATCTCTATCACTTCTATACCTAAATAAGATTCAATTCTATGTATAATCAAAAAATTTAAAGGATTAAAATGTGTGTTTTAACAATTTTTCTTGATGAATTCAAAAAGAAAGAAAAAGAATAAAAAACTAGAAAATGACTATGTATAATAGATATAGTCCATTAGATTATAGTCCTAAAATTGATATGTTAGAAAATTCTGAAGCGCAGGATTAGCATTACCTGAAAGACTAGATGGTGAAATGTGTGGTTCAAGAAAGACTGGGTATTTGATTTGGATTCAGGTGCCTACTTGAACTTTGGGATCTTTAGAAGAACAGAGATTCAAATTCATTCGATTTCAGCAAGTCAGTGGATATTAGGTATGAAGCAGTTTAAGAAATGCTTCTGAATTTCCCTTTTGCAAAAACACTTACGGAATAACTGAAGTGAAAAGTGAAGCTACGAGGTCACAGAGAGTGTGAACAGCTCTGTCCCAGTCAGTCTCATGGGTTAATGTCACCTCATGGGACTTGAGAAGGACTCCACTGTCTGTTAGAACAGGCATGGAAACCTAAGGTTCAGAAAAGTTCATAACTAAAATTGATACAGTATAAATGCACGATTTGACATTGCTCCTACATTTCATTTTATATTTTTAAATTGATGCATGGGTGCTCTATTTATATAATTTCTACTCTCAAATCCATGAGCTCTTATTCTACAATTATTACAGTCACACACACACACACACACACACACGCACACGCACATGCGCGCGCGCGCGCGCGCGCGCGTGCGTGTAGGCTCATATAAACATGTTTAAGGCTGACTACGTGGGATTGAAATCCTTTTAGGAACTCTTTCTTTGAGAAAACTAATTTTCCTTATCTCATAGAGGAACCATGTGAAATTTCTCCCATTTGTGAGGCATAAAATTATTTTCCCTGTCTTATTATTTTTAGTTACTGTATCATTTGGGTGATCTAGACACTGCTCTTGCCATTGTCAATGAGAACAAATAAATTGTCATTGTCAAGAGAACAAAGAAATCTTCAAGAGATACTCTTGGTCTAAATATCCACAAGAAGATGAGCTATTTCATTGTCACTTGTGATTATAAATGTAATCAGAAGTCAATACAAGATTATTAGAGATGCTTGACATTATTTCCAGACTATTTACTAAAGCTCTTAAGTCATTCTCTGAAAGAAACCCTAGATTATACATTACTCTTAGGACTGCACTATGTGTACATAGACTTAGAATAATAGCATCGAAAGTCTTGTCCAGCTTAAGATGTACGTTACAACTTCTTAATGGCTCCTAAGAAAAACATAGGGGAAAATTTCCTTACTACAATCTAATATTTTTTGGATTAAGTGGTGCAACCATTGCTGGAAAGCCAACGGCTCTGCTACCTTTTCATGGTGAAACTTCTGCCAGTGAATCATGGGTAGTGCTGGAGAATGGTAATAGAAGCATAAGAACATGAAGAGGCCTGAGGAAGCAGCGAAAGGTGATTTACCACAAGAGAGACTGATGACTTAGACCAGAGGTTGGTAAAGCTAGAAAGGAAGTAATTAAAGCTGTGAGAGCTGCGTGATCATTACTGCAGCACCTAACTCTGTCATTGTTCAATATAAACACCCTTATACGATAAGCACATAAACTGATACAGCTGTGTTCCAATAAATTTTGTTACACAAGTGAACTAAATTTGTTGGGTGACCCATAGTGTATTAATGCCTATGTTAAAGTGGAAATAATGTTTGATACACTGATTTGTCACAGGAAGAGTAATTAACTCAAACTCTGGAACTAGCTGTCAAGAGATGGCTTTTTTTTTCCTTTTGAGAAGTAGTTATCTTGGGAGACATTACATTTATCTTCTCAAAAGTTACTCCATAAAATAAAGTTTTACAGTAACAGAAATCATTATTTTTGTAGTCAATAAAAAGCATTCAGAAAATCATTTTAATTGTTTTAGTTTTCTTAATGGTTTTTCTTTAGTAGAAAGAAAAGAAGGAAACTCATGTCACATGTATTTCTTTATTGTCTTTTCTCGGTGAATCATCAGAATTCATCATGATTCCCTTTTAAAAAAAAAAATCCAAACAGATTTCAGGGAACGTGAAGCCCTAGGGATCATAGCACAGGCACAGATAAAGCATTTGTGTCTGACTGGACTGATCATATTTATAGAGAGAACATGTTTGGTTTGCTCATTCAAAGACATGCATTTTATCACCCATCACTCTGGAGTATAAATCTCAGGTTTGGATTCCATCCCCTGCTTTGTCTGATTCTAAAATTCTCAAGGACGACTCACTTTCTGGGTTGATGAAAGCACAGTACCTGTGTCTCTATAATTTCTGATATCTCTACCTATTTCATGCTATGTTTGTGTCAATACCTTCCTACAAATAAGAAATTATGTTGTTCAAAACCCTTTAGAATTCTCATGTGACCCCGTCTAGCCATGTCTTCCACCAGAACCAGTCCAAGAAATTCCATCCTTACTTAGCCTTCCTCTCAGGATGGTTAGACTATTATGATGGTGTTAACAGGTTATAAACTTCATAAAGATAAAGTGACACATTTAATAATCCTGTGTTCAAATGGTATAAATAAGAATTGGCTAAATTAAAAGCATGATTATATTTATTTTTTATTCTAACACAGGTGCTAAACTAACCAACTGGATTCAATGTTATGTTAGTTATTGTAACTAGAGTGTATTTAATATTGGTTCTCACACTTGCCATGATCTCCAGGTTCAAATGAATAATGAGTGATATGTAATTCAATGATCACAGGAAAAGAAGGCACCTTCACAGACATGGAACAGAATAACCAAAGGCAAGAAAGAATAAATGAAAAATCTTTAGAGAAGATTTTTGTGATATCAAGCACATCAAGGCCAGATCTTGAAGGATATGAGTTAAGATGAAGATTTTTTAAAAACATAGACTTAAAGTGAATTGTGAAACCATTGAATATCACAGTGAGGAAATCCAATTCTTTTTTACCCCTAAGCCCAATGACACTAGGTATGTAGGAAAGAAGTAACATTATCAAATTTATAAACCCTGCTTGTATTAAATCATTGAAAATGTATAAGATAATGGAAAATCTGGAGGAAAGGAGACAGGAATGTAATGAATTCTTCCCTGCAATTGAACTGAAGTTGGATTTACAAGGACAGAAAAAGCTGAGAAACTTTAAGATCTAAGAAATGAAAAGGCAACTGCTGGATAACATCTGTTGACTTGACACTCCCACAGTTACTAATCTTTATTGTCAGCTAATCAGACCCACCAGAGCTCTGGGGAACTAAATGACAAACCAAAGAGTATACATGGATGGGTCCATGGCTCCAGCTACATATGTAGCAGAGGTTGCTCTTATCTGACATCAATGGAAGGGGAGGCCCTTGGTCCTGTGGAAGCTTGGTGCCCTAGCATAGGCGGATGGTAGAAGGGTGAGGCTGGAATTAGTGGATGGGTAGGTGGAGAACTAATGTGGCTTCTACTGATACCTTAGAACAAATGGTCCACAAGAAGGCGAGTATCACTGATTGACTGATAAAATAATAAAAGTATAACAGAGGGTCATAAAAGACATCCTATGACTGCTGGATACTTTAGAAGTCTGTTTTAGATATAGGAAGTCAAAGTGGAGGAGAAAGGGGGAGATGGGATAGGAATTATCGAGGGAGACTGAGAAGGGGGAATAATATTTGAAATAGAAATACATAAAATAACCAATTAATAAAAAAGGAAGAAAGGAAGGAAAGAAAAAAGGAAGGGAGGGAGGGAGGGAGGGAGGGAGAGAGAGAGAGAGAGAGAGAGAGAGAGAGAGAGAGAGAGAGAGAGAGAGAGAGATGCTCTGCTTTGAAAGGGCTTTTGCTTTCTTCTTGGGAAGGACTAGATTCATTTCATGACAGTGAGGTTGAGCTTTAGCACCCTCATAGAAGGGGGGCATGGAATAGGGGGGTTGTGGAGGGGAAACCAGGAAGGGGGGGCTAACATCTGAAATATAAATAAATAGAATAACCAATTAATAACTTAAAAAAGAGATTGAGATTTGCTCCACTTGCTATGTTCTCTAATTAAATATCTAGCAATTTATTAACTTGATTTATTTTACCTACCTAATGTTTGCTTCATTTTGGCATATTCTTCACATACTTGTTCTACTCAGATCCTACTTCAAAGATCTCATTCTGCTTTGTGAGGGATTCTACATGAGGGGATTTTTATGTCCACTTGAAAATGAGGGTGATTCTTTGGAAGAATGGTTTTATAAGATTAATGTCTGTTCCAAACAAAATCTGACAGTGAGAGGGTATAGAAATTTAAAATACAAATGATAAAGAATTTAATTGTAACACCAAGAACAAAAATAAGTATTTTATTAAAAATAGTCTATTGGCATCTATTATGGTTTTATACAAATGAAGTAGATTTTGATTCATTTGGTTTGTTTTGTTCTAAATGATTTTTATTTTGGTCTTGGGTTTAAGTATGAAAAAAAATCCATAGAGACAGCAGGGAAAATAGCGTTCAATAGATAAAATGATACACTTTTAATATCTTAAAATTGTTAAAATTAAATAACAATTATAAATAAATATTAAGACGCACCAATAAATAATATGTAATATATGAAAGGGGTACAAATAATAGAATAAGTGTACCAAAATAAGACATATGTCATCTAATCTAGTGGTTAGCATTTGGAAGAGTCTTAGTGTGGATATGGTAAATGAACTAAATCAATACCAAATGACTTCCTTTATCTAAAACAGACTTCTAAAGTATCCAGCGGTCACAGGATGTCTTTTATGACCCTCTGTTATACTTTTATTATTCTTCCAGTCAAACAGTGATACTTGCCTTCTTGTGAACCATTTGTTCTAAGGTATTGGTAGAAGCCACATTAGTTCTAAACCCACTGTTTGTTTGACATCCTTAAGGAGAATAGCATGAGTAATCATGGTTATAATTAACTAATGCACTACAGCTATTCTTCTTAAATATTAACATTTAAAATAAAGTGAAATTAATACTTGACTTTTTTTTTGGTTGCTAGACCGTCGATTTATGAGCTAAGAATTCAAAAGGGGTGAGAATGTCTTTACCTCAAATGATTCCCAACTTAGTACTGGCTATAGAAAATGGTCTATTCATCATCATAATGCTAGGACTGGAGAGACAGCACAGAGGTTGAGAACTCTGCCTCTTTTTCCAGAGGACTCATGTTTGATTCCTGGCACCCACATGGTAGGTAGCAAGTCTCTGTACCTACATTTCCAGAAGATCCAATCCTTTCTTCTAGATTACATGAGCACTGTACACATGGGGTAGACAGAATAACAAGCAGGCAAGATACCCATACACATGGGTTTTAAAAAATAATAAAATCTTAAAGAAGAAAAATAGTTATAAATCTAAGTGATAATTCCAGATTTGATATATAACATTGAATTTAATGTAGTCACATAAAATTAATAAAGTCATTTTCAGAAACCATACATTGCTAACTGACTCCGTATCATATTGTAATTACAGGCCCTTTTCACTTTACCACAGAATAATAACTCAGTCTACTAGAGTGACATGTAAGCAAACACATTGAAATATATACTGGTAAGTACAAAATTAGAATAAACTAAGTATCACATTGGGTAGACCTTTGTATCGACTTGAGTCACCCAAGGAGCTGACACTCATTAGAAACCTGATGTGAACAATCCAGTATTTGGGAGAACCTCTGATGAACGTAAATGAACAGAAATATGTGGGGAGGATGGTCAGACCACAAAGGACTACATTGAAAGAAGAAAATGAGAGTTGAGCAGAAAGGTCCTATGATGGCATCAAACCTTCTAGAAAATTCTTTGCAACACTAATGAGAATCTTAAGGAAATGTTTCTCCTTTGAGATGCCTTTAAGATCACAAAAGAATATGTCAGGCAGCAGTCACTCACTGCATGCTTTGTCCCCAGCTGAATACAGCCCAGAAAAGTCTATCTCAGTGAAGCAGTACAGAGCATGGATGGGGTGCTCTCTGCACCCCAGGAGTCACAGATTTATCTCAAGGGGAGTGAAGGGCACTACCATAGACACCCATTTTTGCCTTAAGAGTGAGAAACCCATCACTCCAAGTCCCCACTGTCCGCTCTCTCTTACAGAAAACATATTGCCCAGCTGTTAGGAAGAGGAGGCTCAGCCCCATCACCGCAGTCATTCTTGGAAATAAAGTTAACAATCAACTTCACTCTGGGTTATTTTCTCTTGTTACAATTTAGTTGGTGGTGTGACATAACCCTTCACTCCTAAGAGGACTGATTTGGGAAAAATCACACTACTCGGTTCATGTGTCTAAATGGACCTATTCGCTTCTAACTGAGGAGACACCCGGCACTGTCCAAGTACATCTAGCTCTCACGGTTGTCTTCTTCTGCTTTCCCTGAGTCAAAACAATCTCACCTTCAGGTGTTGCTTGACATCACTGATCACTGCTAGAGTGTTAGTTCCATTGCCTGGGCACAAAGTGTCTGAAGTGGCTAAAGTCAATGATTTTTCTGTCAGTTAGCGACTCCTCATTTGAATCTCCATAGTATCATAACATGGATGAAACAGGAATGACATCTGTTCCATATGTAGTCATTTATGTGACTACTAGAAGCAGCAGTGTCAACACAATTTGGGGCCAAAGCTGTGAATAAATAATGTTGACCATGCAAAGAACACTCAAACAGTTCCAGTACTCATTATTTTGGGGTAGGGATAGAAGCAATTTATTTGACAACCCCATGAATGAGTCTCTTCCTTTATTAATAAACTCTCATAATGAAACCTCACATGGCACCACTTCACTTCTAGTTGTCAAACTTATACTCACCTCCTTTCATTCATTAGGGTGTACGTTTTGTCTGGGCCAGACTAATAAACAGAAATGACTTAGTCACCACCGTAATGCTAAGTGTTGGATGCTGGAGATAACCATCACTTCTCTGCCATGCCTCCAGATGAATAGTTCAGTGTGTTCATTCAGTCTTTTACAAAATATTAATAATAAGGAGGAGGATACAGATAAGGAGAAGGAAAAGAAGAAGAAAGAGAAGAAGGAGGAAGAAGAAGGAGGAGGAGGAGGAAGAAGGAGGAGGAGGAGGAAGGAGGAGGAGGAGGAGGAGGAGGAGGAGGAAGAAGAAGAAGAAGAAAAAGAAGAAGAAGAAGAAGAAGAAGAAGAAGAAGAAGAAGAAGAAGAAGAAGAAGAAGAAGAAGAAGAAGAAGAAGAAGAAGAAAAGAAGAGGAAGAGGAGGAGGAGGAGGAGGAAGTAAGAATGCCAAATAATTGTAAGGAAAACCTGTAACTCGTTGTGTCGTTAATTTTTGTTTGCTCCTTTGTTTTAACTTGT
This sequence comes from Rattus rattus, assembly GCF_011064425.1. NCBI lineage: Eukaryota > Metazoa > Chordata > Mammalia > Rodentia > Muridae > Rattus > Rattus rattus. The sequence continues at coordinate 191,087,067 of NC_046154.1, read as the reverse complement.
TGAACACAGCATTTTATGAATTTCTTATCTAACTCTGATCTTCTCCTTGGTCCAGAGTACATTGGTGACATTCCCATTGTCATTGTTATCTTCATTTCCAAAATTACTGTCATATTTCCCTAAATTTCCATTTCCTAGATGAATTTTTCTTCTGTGTTGCTGACTTTCTCACTCATGATGCTTATTTTCTTATTCAGTTTTCTGATTATTTTTATTCTTTTTGAACTTTATCTTGCTGACCTTTATCTGGAATGAACACATTTGCTTGTCTTCATCTTCTTTGAGGTCACTGACAATATTTAACAGTACACATTTGGATCTTCTTTTTCTTCTTCCTTTCCTTCTTTTTCTTCTTCTTCTTTTTCTTCTTCTTTTCCTTTTTTTTTTTCTTTTCTGCTCTTTGTGAGTTTAGTTGCTGACAAACTAGGCATGTTGTGTGGAGGAGTCAGATCTCACTCAGTGTCACATTTTTTTAGCTTCTGTCATGTGACTTTCATATTTGATGTTTTTGATGTCTCTTTTGGATATCACTTTTATTAAATTAAATGTAGTTTTTAAAATTTTCATATGCATGCACTGTATTCTCTTTATTCCCCCACTCTCTCCAGTTTCTCCAATATCTCCTACATCTCTCCTTAAATTCATGGTCTCTTTTAAGTCAATTAATAATGTTATATACACATAGAAATATTTATATAAATACAGTCTGTTCACTATGTCTAAAGTTTCTCTGGCATATAGGATCATAGCATTGACTACTTAACATTGGATACCAAACTATTGGTTTAATCTCTGGGGAAGACAAATTATCCCTCTCTTGATAGTATTTAAATGCCTGCAGACCTTCCTCTAGGGGAATCAGCCTTTGTGGTTTCCCCCTGAGAAACAAATTCTTGAGACATTCGTCTTTGGTACCACTAAAATGGAAGAAAATAAACTGTTATAACATCAAAATATCAAATTATAAGATGCAGAAAAATTTAGAAGTCAATTGATACTCATTAGTGAACAACAAGTAACCTAAAATGGATGTGGCAAATATAACGTAGAATATTTTGTAACGTCAAGTGTTGGAATATTGAGTGAATGAGATCAAGAAAGAAAGCAGAGAAATCAAAACAAAAGTTAAAGAAAAACAGGAAAAATGGAGACCTCTTAGAAAGGAAAGCATATGAGATCAGAAAGTCCCTTTAAAACAGCAGTAATAAAGAAAATGGAGACAGTTGGAGAAAAATAAATAAATATAATGAGGAGGGAAAAACCAAACATAGAAAAGTTGACTTTTTAAAAAACCTTCATGGTAAAGTCAAACATTAATAAAGATATAATGGGACAAAAGGCAAAACAAGAGTGAGGGAACAGCAGAGACAAAATAGAAAACCAGAAAAGAAAAATATATCAATCAGCAATGAAAACTGTAGGAACAACATTTGATGAATTTGGGAGAGAGAATAAAAAGATAAAAAAATGCTGATTGTGATAGCATAAAGTATTACTAACATATAAAGAGAAATAAAGAGGAAATTCACAAGGATACATAAAGGAAAAAAGAGGGGAATAAAATATTGCAGTAGTTTTATCCAAAATTAGATGCTGTCAATTTTATATACAGATGGTGGAGGGTGGGGAATCAGTCAGACAAAACTGTCAATTCCTGCATTGAACAAGCATCTGAGGTCCATAGGAGCTGTCGTCACTTTAATATTTAAATAGTTAATATTTCTTCAAGTTTCTCCTGCTCACCACACTTAGCTTTGCAATCTGTGGGCTGGGCATGTTCTCCATTGCTCCAGAATCTCTCTAGGACCTTTCTAAGAATGGGCTAAAGTGGTAACTATAGGGTGTCCCTCAAGTGAATTAGGAAATGGGAAAACAAACACCACTGAGATCTGTACAGTAAGGGAGCAGTCTCCATATTGTCAGAACCCACTCAGTATTAACTGTCTTGCTGGGAAATGCAGCTTTTGGTGTCAAAAGACCCCACAGAACTGAAGAGAGGATGAGTGTCTCAAGGGATTGACCCACCCAACTGACCTCAGGCCCAGAGCTATGAAAGTCCAAGTATGGGGCTGTGACCCTTCCCAGAGCACTTCTCTCTCATTCACATCTTCAGCTGTCTTTTCTTCCTGGACCTTCCTTGCCCAGCTCTCCCACTTTCAACCATTTTCTCACAGGGCCACCTCCTACTAAGGAACTGTGGTAGGCTAAATTCAGGTTCCCTAATTTGTACTTGTCCCTTGCTGTTAGGGACTCATGGTAGCTCTTTCTCATTTGGTTCCTTCCCAGTGACCTCGGTGTCATACAGATTAACATGTGCATTGTTGATTCACAATACCTTCATAGGATTTTACAGTTTATGATAGACATGGGATTATCTTGAACCTAAGTTTCTAGTCTTTTTACCTATCTTATTACCTATCTTACAAGTGTGTGTGCATGTGTGTAATGTAAGTATATATGTGTATGTGTGTCCTTATGTATATGGAGATACCCATGTGCAAACCTGCCTAAATATGTGTGCACAAATATGAGCATGCCAGGGATTAATTTTTTTCAATGGTTCTCCACCTTGTGTATTAAAGAACGCCCTCCTCTCCAGCTTCAAGATTATGTTTTCTTCAAATAACATATTTTATTTTATGTGTGGTTATTTTGCCTGCATGTATATCTGTGAACTAGGTGCATATCTAATGCTGAAAGAGGTCCTGGATCCATTCAAATTGGCCTTCAAAGAATGAGTCACTATATGGGTTCTAGGAATCGAACCTGGGTCCTCTGATTGAACAGTCAGTGCTGTTAATAACTGAGCTATCTTTCCAGGCCTTCCTTCTAGATTAGCTTTTATAGGAAGCCTGTTTCCCCTTCACCAGACTCTTATTGGAGAGCTGTGTGTACACTATAATTGTGCTCCATGCCACCTTTTTCCTTTGCTATTTGAAACCCACCTTTTACTCAACATTTTGGAGCTGGTCTACAACATTTTTAATTTCTGAAGCCCTTCCTTTTATCTCTTTGGAAGGGAGCTATCTTTACCTCTGATACTTTTCTTTCACCTGGTCACATGAAGATTTTTTTATATCTCTGCCAGTTCCTTTAGTTTCTGCCTTCTATGATACAGAGATCATTCAGTCATCTCCATTTTTGTCATCATAGGTCCCCATCATCCTAAGTCAGTAGTTTTCTTCTCTGAGGAGTCCATGTAGGGTTACATCCTATGTTGTAATAAAATATTCATAATTGGATGGACTTATGACCTTTTAAGATTTTGGTCTACTGGGCACCTTCAAAGCACACGTTCTGTGTCTATTTCTGTTCTAACATTGACCTGTGATTTGTTTCTGTAAGAAGCTGAATGTAGGATGAATGTAGTTTGTAGCAGGAACAGTGGGGCCACCTCTCTATATATTCTAGGAACCGTGCAGCTGCAAAAGCATGTTCTGCAAGAGGACCAAATCGAGCACTGCCTGAGAGACCAAGGATTACTAGTACAAATAATGCCAGCCAATCAGGAACTACTGTTTAGAAGAGATGCTTTCTTGGGACTAATAGGGGTGTGGGTGAAGAGTATTAAAGGAGATTGCACCAATACTCAAAGGAGCTTGCTGCAACATTTCCCACCTGCTACCACAGTCTGTGTCCTTGACTCTGTGCCAACTCACCCCCCAACCACAAGGGCAGATAGGGTCAAGTGGAGACCTGTCCAGGGCACAGGCAACAATAGTTGTTGACCAGTGTACTGCTCCTGTAGAGGACCCGAATGCTGTTTCCAGCACCCTAGTAGAATCTTTCCCAACTACCGTCGACTGCACCACTAGGGTACACAACATTCTCAACTAAATTCTGAGTGACCTTGCACTCATGTATGCATAAACACCTCCCCCCAAAAATACACAAAACTTAAAATATATTAAATTAAAGTATTCCAAACACACAGAGAAATTTGTTAGGACCCTGTACACTTAAGAGGTCTTAAGGTATGGATATATATCTAAGCTCAAGTGTCTCATTACTAAATGTGGGATTAATCTTATTCATAAATTAACTTGGGTGTTAATTTGTAAGTGTACATTAAATTAAACACTTGTAAGACTGTATTAAAATATTAAAATGAGTGTGATTGGAGGGATTAATTAGCAGAGGCTGTTTTTCCAAAGAACCTGAGTTTAAATTCTAGCACTACATGGTGGCCAACAATTTTCTGTGTCTCCAGTTCCAGGGGACTTTATGCCTTATTCTTCATGCCCAATTATTCATACAGAAGGAACTACACAGTACACTTGTATACCTGTAAAACACTCCCAAACATAAAATAAAATTAAAAATTAAAAAAGGTTTTAAAAATGAAAGTTTAAAAATGGCTTATTCCTTTAAATAATTTCAATCCTAAGAGAACCCTTCTGGATCTTTCTAGGATATAGTAAGGAATCGTTGTAATTTTATTCTTGGTATGCGATTTCTTAGCTTCATTATAAGCTTCACTACTTTGTCGGTTAGCTTACTGCACGACAGATAACATGTATGTAGCACCGTGCTTGGCTTATGCTGGTCTGTAACATGGGCTGTTGGCCTAGGAGTCAGGTAAGGGGCAATTCACTGGAACAAACTTTACTATGGGGTACAGGAAGAGTCCCCAGCTTTGTGTTTTGGTTCAGTGCAGCTCATTTCAGCAAATCTGCGAAGCCTGTACAAATTCTGAGAGCTGAGGAATATCAACAGTAGGGTCAACCTCAGTGGCATAAATCTTATATTTAGGTTCCCATGTTTTTTTTCTTTTTCTTTTTCCCTTTTGCTTTTTGATGTTTTTAAATTTATTCTCTCATATCCTACAACTGGACCACGAATTTTCCCTAATGTTTCCCTACTCTTTTTAAATAGTATCTTAACTGTATTGCATCAAATTTATCAGATGTTCAAGACTTCTGGTCTAAGGGAAGAAAAAAAAAACTAAATGAAGAAATTAAATAAATTAAATAAATTTTGTTATTTAAATTCCATGAGTTAAAAATTAGGTTAAAAATAATAATTCACAATGTTTATTTTTCCAGGTAACATAAATGCATCTGTTATGGAACAATGTTTTGTTGGGAATACATTTAAATAACAAGTTGAATAAAGAGACATGTTGTAGGTATTTGGGAAACATCTACCTCATCGAAAATAGGAGAGGTATTGTTACCAAACAAGTACACATTTATGGTCATGTTTTCATGCACTTAATATTTTCAAACAAATCAGGAAAGGACAACTAGCAATAACATGAAGTTGAAACATTTTATAGTTGAAAGCAAGAGCCAAAATCACCATGTAAAAGTTCCTTCTGAATGACCATGGCTCTTTCCATCCGCCACATCTCCATCCTGACTAAATGTTTTTATCTATTTAACTTGTGGTACATTCTTCTCTCAGCAGAAAATTTCTTGAATCTTTAGATCCCAAACTGTCTAGTTGCTTGAAATATTATCACAAACCGAAGCAGATTCCCAAAGACTGTTTACTTGGAAATCGGCAGTGTACTGTAAAGGAGGCTCCATCAACATCAGTAGACAGCAGCTGAGGTCACCCATGTCAATAAGCAAATGTCAGAGACATTGCTCATGAATGCCATAGCTCTTCTTTATGTAGAAAGCAGTAGTCACACCTGCCAAGAACACAGTCACATTTCTTCCAAGTTGCATGCTTTCCAGTGCCACAAGTAGGAACATCATAAATTTCAACTTCTACCAAAGAATGTCTTTATTTTCTAGTTGAGAGCACAATATACACTACGATTTATTCAGTTAAAGATAAAAGAACTGTTCTTTTTATGAAAGGGTTTCCAATTTCATAGGGAAATTACTATTATTATAATTTATTGCCGAGTGGTAAGGTAGCTGTCACAAGTTATTTGAGTACGTTTGCTTTAAAGATGCTGTTGTTATCTGCTGGCATTTATAGAGCAGAAGATGTTCCTGTATCTAACACTTTAAAATGTTAGCAAGCCCCAACTATTAATTATGCCGCCTATAATGTGTGCATGTAATTCAACTTCTGGAGAGTGGAGGACTAGGATAAAATTAGTATTTATAGAGAGCCCACTTTATTTCAGGAGCTATACTAAGCTTGTAATGCATATTTTCTTATTAAATCATTAGAGTGGCATGAAATGAGTATTGCCCAACTTTGACAACAAGTACCAGAGAACCTGCCTGACATGGGGATGTCATACTAAGTATCCAAGATGTAACACAAGCCGTGTCAACCATCACACCATACTTCAGGGGTCAGTTTATGACAGGATACAGACAGATTATTTCCCAAGTACTAATTACAAAAGCAAAATCATCTTAGTATATCAAGTACTAACTGGCAATCATATGCATAATTATATTCACACTAATACTGACATTGTAAGCAGTGTATGCAATAGATTCCTGTCTTCTACAGTTACACACAGCTTTTATAAATCAGTCTGTGATGGAGGGAGCTAACAAATTTGAAAGCAACAAAATCTCAGGACTTAGTAACATGTACAAAAATCTCTACAGAAGAGATAAGCTGTGGCAGGAATATGGTGGGTGACGTTAAGATTCCACGCTGTACCTTTACACATTGTTACAAATGTTCTTAAGGGATGGATGGTACTGGGCTTTGTATGTTTAGGTGGGCAATTATATCTTATCAATTGGGTCAAAGATTATTGTGTTGTGTGTTCTTTTATGTGATGGTTTGAGTGTAGGAAAGTGTGCAGCGGCTGGAGACACTGGGCCGCTGAGGAGTTGGGATGTGTTTCCACTGAGATATCTTGGGGCACCGTGGTGCCAGACCTAGCGGGGTAAAAGACCACAGTACTTTTTTATTTTTGTATTTTTACAACAACAGATGGCGAATTAATATGATGGGCAAGAATCTACTAGTAATCCTAAGAGTTGAGAGAAAGTTTTTATTTTCTAAGTAAGAGGAAGCCAGCGCCATGTTAAGTCATATGATATCTTAAGGGAGGGAATTCAAACAAAGAAACAGGGAAGTAGCCTGGGCTGGCAGGCTGTAGGTCCCCTGCTGTGTGATAAGTATTGGCAGCTCAGAGAGTTAGAGATTAAAAGCTGCTTTTTTTTTTTTTTTTTTCAGAGCTGGGGGCCTAACCCAGGGCCTTGGGCTTGCTAGGCAAGCGCTCTACCACTGAGCTAAATCCCCAACCCCTAAAAGCTGCTTTTTAAAGAAAGTTGTTTAGAAAGTCTTTCAGGATACTCATATTTTTTTTTTTAATGTGGGCTCCATGGGAATTTTGGGTTGAAATCCTAGTTAGACAAGTACTTCTTAATTATAGGTATTATTAAAAGGTGATTGAGTTTGTTTTTAGAAAGACGAGAGTAAAGAGATTACCTGAATCAGGTGGGGATTTTCATCCACAGTTCAGAACTTAGGGAAAAATTAGTCACTACCTCCAAGTAGAGAGTTGTGATGAATGTCTGTAACACCAGGGAGAGTGAATGTAGACATATATTATAGAAGTTATTAAGGTTAAATAAAAATCTGTGGCTCCAGGTAGAGAGCTTGACAGATTGAGATATTTTGGCTAAAGTCCTGGTTTGATATGTTGCTTATTGATATTGAAATTGATAGAAAGTATTTGGTTTGTGAAAGACCCCCGGAGAGGACCTTTCCCTCAGGAGGAGTCCCAAGCGCCCAATGACCGAGCCGAGTCCACTCGGATGCAATCAGCAAGAGGGTTTATTGGAAAACACAGGTACCTGCAGGCACACAGTCTCTTCGGAGGACTTGCGCACCCAGCAGCTCCAGCATGGGGCTTTTATAGGGATTGGGGAAGCAGAAGCGGGCGTACAGAAGCAGATGCATAGTTACGGGGATTGGTGGATTCAAAGGAGGCACATAGACATGTTCACATATGATTGGCTATTTCACATGATGAGGTAATAAGGTATAGCTACACACATTGGCAGGTTTGGGGAGTCCTGGATGTCGGGGGCTGGGGGCTTATCTCTTCCTGCCAGTTGGCCTGTGAGTCAGATCTGGTACTCCTGGTCTGTTCTGCATTCCTTTCCTTTTATGGTCTGTTAGTTCTAGCGGCAGGGCGGGGCTGCCTGGACTTGCTTTTCACAGTGTTTAGTACAATTACCCTTCTACATTTAGAAAGCATATGATATACTCAACACCCAGTCCTTCACTATATCAGTTAAACAGAACATTCCATTCCATTCCAGCTTAAGAAAGGCTTAAAATCTATATCTTGGCTAGCTTGTATACTATCTGATAACTATCCAATAAAATATGTATATTTAGAGTTAAACAGACTGATAGGCTATTTAACATCTTCAACCCCATCAGAAATCTGGGAATGACCAAATATCTATACACAAAGGAAGCCTAACACGGCTTCCAGAAATGAGAGGTTGTAGAGACAAATCTCCACTAGCACAGTCCCCTGTTAGCAACATGTGAGCACAAGTCTTCAGCCTTCTGGCCCAAAATCAACTGACAGACTCTTGAAATGCAGATTTTGAAGGGCTGATCACCCTATCTTGGCAGGGTTTATCAGTCAACTATTCTGCATAATTTGTCCTTTTCTGGACAATATTAGTCTGCAGATGAAACAGGCAGTTTTGTTCAGTGGCTGCCTAGCCACAAAGTATTGCCTCACCCGGAGGTAGAGATGTTCAAATTCTTCATTAAATCTGCCAAAGGGGAACGGTTAGGAGCAGATATGTCTCAACAAAAGATAAATAACTTTAAATCTCAAATATTGTGAATATCTGACATTTTTGAAAACCATCTATCTATATAAGGTAATCTGAACTGTTGTCTCCATATCCTAAATTTTATCTTGAAAGTACTCTCACAAACTCAGAGCCATGACTTTGCTATTTGAATCTTAACTCACAGGTGTAATCAACTCAGAAGTTTGTAATGACAACAATAGAAGAACTGGCTTTAAACCTTGTACTTTTAAACTTTTTTGACAAATAAATTCTATAAATTCTATACCCAAACATATGATTTAAGCTTAATTACCAAATGAGATTATGACTGTACAATTCAATCTAGCTAATTCCTCCCTGTTAAATTACAACCAATTTTAAATTCCTCATAAAAACAACTTTAGAATAACCACTTTCAGCCCCCCCCCAAAGTCCAGGGAATTGGGGTGATGACTCCTCCATAACTTCTTCAAGCTGTACATGGGCGTTGAGATATCCTTGTGGGTAGGGGGTAGGAAGAATGAAACAAATGCTGTAGCTGATGTGTCTCAAATATAAGCTGAGCACAACTATTATCATTTTGTAATTAAGAGCATAAAATATATCTAACACAGTCCAACACTATATCAGTTAAACAGAACATTTAGTTATCCATTCCAGCTTAAGAAAGGCTTAAAATCTGTATTATATCTTGGCTAGCTTGTATACTATCTGATAACTATCCAATAAAATATGTATATTCAGCTTATATTTGAGAGAAGTTTTTTTTTTAATTAGACAAAAAGGGTGAAATGTGGGATGATGTCACAGGTGAGGCAGGCACAAGATAGAAGGAGGCCTGTCATTGGATGAGAAGGAAGATGGGTGGGAGAGAAGTTTGAAGGAAGAGGAGGAGACTAGAACAGAGAGGAAGAGACAGGAGGGAGAGAGGGGAGGGAGAGAAGCCGTGACAGGAATGTGGCGGGTGACGTTAAGATTCCACGCTGTACCTTTACACATTGTTACAAATGTTCTTAAGGGATGGATGGTGCTGGGCTTTGTATGTTTAGGTGGGCAATTATATCTTATCAATTGGGTCAAAGATTATTGTGCTGTGTGTTCTTTTATATGATTGTTTGAGTGTAGGAAAGTGTGCGGCGGCAGGAGACTCTGGGCCCCGAGGAGTTGGGATATCTAGCAGATATCTTGGGGCACCGTGGTGTGGACCTAGCGGGGTAAAAGACCACAATACCTTTTTATTTTTATATTTTTACAACAACATTGAAGTAGTAAAGAAGTCTCCAGTTCCCAAACTTCTTAGCTCACTTGGGAAGTTGAGGTAGGAGGATTGTGAGTTCCAAATCGGCCTGGGCTACAATCGTGAATTCCAGGCCAGTCTGGGTTACACAGTGAGAACCTGTCTGAAGAAAAAAAGAAAATGCGAATTAACTTTTTTGCTCAGTTCATATTGTATGTTTGCATGATGTACCACATTGTACTTACAAACTAAGTAAAATTATTAAGAACCCATCAAATAGCTTTACAATGCTTAAAGAGATGTACATGTTAAATACTCTGATTTGGTCTCTATACATGTATCAAATTGTTGTGCTGACTTCAACAAATAATACAATTAAAACTTGATAAAAGCAAAAAGAAAAATCTCCACAGAAAATTCTATAGAGAATTTTATGAACCTTGTCATACAAGGCTTTGTCTAGAGCTGTGCTTATAGACACAAAGACTTTACTTAATGGCTAAATAGAAAAAAATCTGAGTCACTGTTGTCAACCAGCAAAGAAGAAATGATACAACGAACAGGGAAGCAATAATGAATTATTATATAAAACAAAAAATACATAATATTCTGTTACTATATTAACACATCCATGATAGAACTGTGAAAACAATGTCAGCATGCCGTCATACACATGGTTATAATGAATGAATGATAAGTTATTAATGGCAATATTACTACCCCAGGGTGAATTATCCAATAGCTGAATGAAACTAACTCATCAAGCCAAGCCTAATTCCTCATTAAGCCTATCTTGTGGAATGTCATATTCCATTAATTAATTAAAATTATTTTTATTGCTCAAAGATTTAATGAATCACTTTCTCAAAAAAGTAACTAACCATCAAAACATGAAAGGTACAACTGAGTTAAATGATTATTGGCAAGCCTCAATAGAGTGCCAGCTTATGGATGATAGCACATATACCCTATGTGTAATTAAAACAGGGGGAGATATATAAAGGAAAACGAAGATGCATTCATTACTTTTCTACACATAACAGAGATTCAATCTAGATAGCTCTTTCACTGTTAAGAGAAAGTTTCTTTACTATCTTTAATTTTTGTGGTTTCCATTTCTATTGTTCAACATCGTAAAGAGTGTCTCATCCACGTAACAAGGATGCATTTTTCAATGAAAAGCAGATTCAAAGACTAAAACACTGATAAACTTTCAGGATGCAAAAGGGTGAGGATTGGAACCCATCTCAGTCCCTGATACGATGAAGCTTTATCATTTTCTATGTATCAAGAACTAAACATTGATAATATTAGGCTGCTTATTTAAAGGTTTTCTCAGGTAGAGCACAAGAATCCATAAAATTATTCTTATCCTTTAAATTTCAATATGTTCTTCTAAAAAATACCTAAGGATAACTTCTTCCCAAATAACTCCAACTCAAACTAGGTAAACTAAGTAAATATTAATATCAGGAAACTTACCAGGTAGTTTAATCCTTCCATTCTTTCAACAGAATAGACCTGTGAGGTTTGATTTTGTCACCTATGTACATGTTAAGACGAGAAAAGTTTTAAGATGGTTAGTTCCTTTTCAGTTATCAAAGCTTATCCTAGTCACTGGCTGTTCATTGTAACTCCGAAACCTTCATGAATCTGAAGTGCTTGGGGAGAGAGACTGCGTTTGGCTTCTTTTCAAACTTTCAATGGTTCATTGCTTGTAATGTGGGCAATTGTGTTATTGATGCCACTGGACTTTCTTTGGGACCTACCTGGAAAAAGGAAGTAATGGGGGCATTTGGTTTTGTTTTTTCTGCCCCGTGCATCGGAGTTCTCTCATATATAATTCTACTTTAGCTTGCCAGCTTTAGATTTGTGGTACAGCAGCTACTATATGGTAGCAATTATCTGAAAAAGCATTATTGCACTTATCGCATGTTTTACGTTCTCACAGCTTTAAGAAGGGTGTATCTGTTTAAAAGATTAAAGTGTGGATCACATAAAATTGCCAACAAGGTAGAAGACTTAAGTCTTTTGAGGGCAATTACTGTTTTATGTATCAAAATAAAATGTTCACGTGTCTTTAATCAAATAGTTATCATGCTCAAATAAAATCTAGGAAGTTGCACTAAAACGCAGGTACTGTAATCTTGAATACTTTTGACATTTTTAAGTCATGAAAACTATCTGATTAAGATACTCTGCTGTAGTAAATAGAGTGTCAAAGTGAGCACACAGGCACTCACACATGTCTTTCTCACATACACACAGATGCACACATTAATGTGTGTGCATGCACATATAGGCAAGCACTCTCTTATTATAGTTTTTAGTTTAATTCAAAATAATTCAAAGAATTCCCTTTCATTCTTTCACATCATACCCTAAATATAAAGAATGATGAATACTCTCTAGTGTTGAGAAGTGCGCATCGATGAGGTACACTTTCCAATAGCGATATTAAAAAAAAAAATTAGCTTTGCTTGCCAATGGTCTTGAGCCCACTTCATACTCAGAATTGGTACAAATGTCAACCACAGTGCTAAATCCTCACTGTTTAAGTGTATCCACGTGGCCGAGCAAGCGCTTCTAAAAAGAAGTTTGTGTAGACTCAAGATCTTTACAATCCAATACTCAAACTAAAAATGATGCATAGAGAATTTAAGAACAAAGGTAGACTAAAATATCTGAGCAATTGAGAGCATTAAAAATAAGCCCCTCTCCCCTTTTTCTGGAGATCTCGTGGGTCTGTGTCTTGCTTTAACAGTGTTTGGACGTGGGGGATTTAGCTCAGTGGGAGAGCGCTTGCCTAGCAAGCGCAAGGCCCTGGGTTCGGGCCCCAGCTCCGAAAAAAAAAAAAAAGAAAAAAGAAAAAAGAAAAAAAAAAAAAAAAAAAAAAACAGTGTTTGGACGGAACAGACCCGGGGACTCCCACTTTATTAACTTCCAGTCACCTCATAAGCTGCCTTAGCCCTGGAGAAGAACCTGAACCAGGCCCTCTTGGATCTGAATGCCCTGGGTTCTGACTGCACAGCCCCTCACCTCTGTGACTTCTTGGAAAGCCACTTCCTGGATAAGGAGGTGAAGCTCATCAAGAAGATGACCAACCTCCGTAGGGTAGCAGGGCCACGACTAGCGCAGAGGGCATGGCCCAGGCATCTCTGGACCAGTAGCTCTTTGAGCACCCCACTCTCAAGCACAACTAGGCCTCTGCGCCTTCCAAGAGGCTCCCTCCTCTGATCTGCATCAGACGCCTCAGACCTCCACTTGAATGAACCTCTAAAGCCGCTGGGCACCATTGTAACCACCCTGGAGCCTCTCACAAGTCTTGGACCAAGTAAAAGGAAAGCTTTTTGAAACAGAAAATAGAAAAACCCATAATGAAAATTCAATTTTAAGTTCTTACTAAGAATTTAATAATCAAATTACTCTAATATAAAATAATTTCAAATTTCCCATAAGATTAAAATATAATACATGATTCAAATAATGTGACTGATCTAAAGCTGGCTAATGAGTTTATTTCAAGAGACCAAGGCAGTGAACCTATTACTCGGTACCTCAGTTATTATTGCTGAATGAGAAACACATCCCAAACCTCTGTGTCATCAATAAATGGATAGAGCATGTTCCAGAAATCAAGGGTCAGGCTTTAGACAGCATTCAGAGGGGATGGATCGTACTGATCTCTGTGTCAGGCACATATGGAAAGATGCAATGTTTAGACCAGAGCCATTCAGTGGGGCATCCTCAGGCATGCCTAAAGGCTGACCCTGAGGTTGGCAGGGGTCTTCCTGAGAGTGGTGTTATCTCAAACACACCCTTCCCCTCCTAGTGACTGAGCCTCACTGTGGCACTGTGATTGGCTGCTAGAGTGAGCCCATCTAGATAACCTGTCTGACCTTCAGTGACCCCTGCTTACTCACTTCCACTGCATACACTTCAGTCAGATTTAATGGGATGTGTGCTCTGGTGGAAAAGCATACGGCAAGGGAGCTAGCCTCAAACACTCACCATTTCCTTCACTAAAACAGCGAGGAAAGCAAACAACACTCTACTGGATGGTACTTTCCACCCCCCTTGTTCGCTCTCTCTCTCTCTCTCTCTCTCTCTCTCTCTCTCTCTCTCTCTCTCTCTCTCTCTCTCTTTCTTTGTTGTTTGAGTTTGGGGAGAATGTGTTTACATCTAAGTTGAAGCAAAGATAAACTTTGGATATATAATGTGAAGGGGTTTCTATTAAGAATAGGAAGGTACATTTCTCATGTGTTTCAGATTTAAAAAAAAAAAATGTATACCTAGTAACCCGGAAGGGCATAGACAACGCACAGGCACCGGGAGCACAGTCCACACCAATACTCCTGAATTAACTCCAGGCACTTGCAATGCCTCAGCCTCTGCCTCTGAACAACATCACAATCTCTGATATTCTGTTAGTAAGTGTTGACATGTCCGTATGAATTAGAGACTTGGGAGTAGTATCTGAAGCTTTCTAAGCTGGATAATATGACAAATCAATAGCCAAGATTGATACCTTTAAACTGAAACAACGATATCAACAAATTAGCAAAGACGGGATTTGTACTTTACCTGGTAATGCCCCCCCCCGTATGTTTTACTTTTTGCAAATCACTTTCCAGAGGCTCGGTTCGGGTGTCTGATCGGGCAAGGATGTCATGAGTAGCGAATCTTACTTCCCCCAAGAAGATATACTGCAGCTAATGAGTTAGCTAAGACACTCGCAGTGACAAGAAGCCTTGGAGTGGAGCTCAGCTAGGTCCAGCTCGCTCCCTACAAGGATGCATTCAGAAACAAGAAGGATGCGATCTATTTCTCCTCCTCTAAGGCAGCGACAAGGATTTCTCCACTGCTGGATTTGCATAAAATAGCCTCTATCCCAGGCACAATGATTCAGCTTTATCTGCTGTTTGCACTCTGTCCATTGCATAAGCCTTGTGGAAAGAAATGGCATTCCCTTGTGCCACCACTCCCACCACATCAACTGTCATTTTAAATGGCAAGAGATTAAGAAACCTCTGAGCAGTGCATTTTCTGATATTTCCAGAGCAAATAATCTGCAGCAAGAAAAATTAACTTACTCTATCAAAGGAAAGTTATCAGTATTCTTCCCCAAATTGAGAGCAATTCCATCCATGGAGCTACACATAAACATTTTACAATGCATTTAAGATTCAAAATCCTATGAACTAATACTTGGTGCGAACCCTTATTGTCAAAGGAGAAAGTCAGGAGTTTTTTGTATGAGGGAAATCCAATATACACAAAAATGAAACTGTGGGATAGGCACATGGAGAGAAAGGTTTATTATTTATTTATTTTTTTTGAAAATTCTGTTCTTGAGGACACAAACATGCCTTAGCCAGCTAAATATAATGTTTTCTTAACAAAATATACATTTCTCCCAAATGTTTACATTTTAAAAGAAATCTACATGCAGCATTTATAATGGGCTGTACACTCACATAACACTGTGACTAAAACACTGAACAGAAGAGAAACAGCATCCGTTCTCACGAAGCAATGCCCAGCCCCAGTTAAAAGGCTATTACGTGATCAACAATTGTATAAGTGGACAGAAGCTCCTCACTTTCTCAATATGGCAAAAGCTTTACTCTTCTGAGGAAGGTCTAGACATTAAGTGAGAGTTAACCTGAGACATGGCCTTTGGAAGAGTGAATGGCTCCAGGATGGTAAGGACTAGAGCCCAAGAACCAAGGAGCGATTTGGATGTGTGCCAGAACTGGAAATACAAATGTCGGAGTGGCCAGGGCATAGGAGAACAAACTGACACCTGGACAGGCCTAAAGGTGTGCAAACCCCTTCAGCTCCTTCAGTCCTTTCTCTAGCTCCTTCGTTTTGTGGAGTGTCGGCCATGGGCAATGTTTTTGCTTCTGTGGGTTCATTATGAGGCCAGTTCTTATGCAGTTGGAGTTTGGTTGAGAAAGTCCCCACATCTTTGCCTACACCTGTCTTTAATCACACTTCCTATGATTCCCTCCTGTAATTTTGGCATTTTTTGTATTTTAAATTTTATAGTAGTGTATAAAATTTGCTAACAATCACATAATCACAAAGTAACTTTGGTTTCTTCTGTAGTTCAATCTCTCTGTTGATTTCAACTTGGACTATAATGTAATCAATCTTGGAGAAAGTGCCATGCACCTTTGAGAAGAATGTGTATTCTCCATCTCTTATCGGGAATATCTTGTATATATCTGTTAAATCCGACTGATCTACTTGTTTGTAAAAGATCTTTGCTGTTTCTAGTTTGGAAGTCCTATCTAAATGCAACCATAGGTATCAAAGCGTTCAACTGTTACTATGTCAATACCTGTATGGACTTATGTATTGACTTTAATCATATATTTATTAAATATACATTCACACACATATATCTTTGGCACATTGATGTTTACCATTATTATAAAACACCTTTCAATAAAACATTTACTTTTTATCTGTATGAGTCTTTTGTCTGAATTTCTATATGTACACTGAGTGCATGCAGTTTTCTTGGAAGCCAGAAGAGGACATCAGATCCCCTACAACAGCAGTATAGAAGGTTGTGACTTACTTTTCTGGATATTGAATCTGTATTTTCTGCCAAAGAAGAACATGTTCTTGACTAATGATGCCTGGATGGATTCTTCCCACGTAGAAAGTTGTTTACCCTGTTCCTGCTATGTGGCATTCCTTTGAGAATTTTCCAGAGTAGTGGCCATGAATTACTTTAATTCACATGTGTCTTAAAATAACTTTTATTTCTCCATCAATCTTGAAAGATAGCTTTGCTGTATGGAGAAATCTTTGTTCACAGCTTTTCAAGTTAGAACCTGAAATATGTCATAATGTTAGTCCAGTTTCTAAGGTTGCTGATGGAATGTCAGACATTATTTTGATAACCTTGCCTTTGTACATGACTCCTCAGTTTTCTTATTTGATTTTTAGTATTATTTCTTTCCTTTGAATTTTTTGGAATCTTACCTAAGACACCTTTGGGGTCTGTTCATGTTCATATCTGTTTGAGATTCTAAATGTCTTTTATTCTTGTGTTGGGATGTCTAATCCATTTTCAGATTTGCAAAATCTTCTGCTGTAATTTCATCAAATGTTCTGTTTATCCCTTGTGATTTATCTCAACTCCCTTTTCCGCCCTGTGAGTTCTCAGGTTGAATCTCTTGAATATATCCCACAACTGGTTAACATATTGGTCACATTCCTCTTTTTCATCTTATTAATATCTGAATGTATTATTTTTCTCACCTGTTTTTTGCACGATCCTGATATTTGCTCTTATACGTGGGCTTGTCTATCACTGTGCTTTCTGATGTGGTTTCTATATATATGACTATTTCTGTCAAGTATTTCTTTCTTCTTTTCAGTGTTTCAATTTCCCTGCTAAACTTTTCCTTCATATTAGACTTTCTTTTCCAATTTACTGTCTCATTTATTTTGTGAACTGTCTTACCGAAATCTTAGTCACATTTCCACAATTCATGTATCTTTTGTTGGAATCTTCTCTAAAGTTGTTAATTATATTGAAAGGTAAAAATGTAAACTCTTTCTAATCAGGTAAGCTATCTCGATAATCTTGGATTGCACCCAGCTGGCTTCAAACTTACTATGTAGAATAGGTGGGCTGTAAGTAGCAGATTTTTTTCACTTTCTCCTGTGTTAGGGTTACAAATATGCATCACCATGCTCAGCTGCCCCAAACTTTTGCCTACCTAAAGGACAAGTAGATTTTGGTTTCAAGTGAACATGGTACAATTATTTACCATAATTTCCCAATTAATATAATTATTCCTTCTTTGCAAAACAAAAGAAAATTAACTTGGCTGATAAACCGAAAGATCACTCTGAATCCTACCCCAATGTAATTCTGTTATATCTAAGAGTTTTTAGGGTCTGATAGGAAAAATGTTAATAAAACTTATTTTCAAACTGAATGAGTATAGAGAGATTCTTATTCTAGTAGATTTTAACCCCTCAGACTCTCTAATCCTGGGATACATCTTTTTTTTTTTTTTATTAACTTGAGTATTTCTTATGTACATTTCGAGTGTTATTCCCTTTCGGTTTCCGGCAAACATCCCCTCCCCCTTCCTTATGGGTGTTCCTCCCCCCTCCCCATTGCCACCCTCCCCCCGACAGTCTAGTTCACTGGGGGTTCAGTCTTAGCAGGACCCAGGGCTTCCCCTTCCACTGGTGCTCTTACTGGGATATTCATTGCTACCTATGAAGTCAGAGTCCAGGGTCAGTCCATGTATAGTCTTTAGGTAGTGGCTTAGTCCCTGGAAGCTCTGGTTGCTTGGCATTGTTGTACATATGGGGTCTCAAGCCCCTTCAAGCTCTTCCAGTTCTTTCTCTGATTCCTTCAACGGGGGTCCCGTTCTCAGTTCAGTGGTTTGCTGCTGGCATTCGCCTCTGTATTTGCTGTATTCTGGCTGTGTCTCTCAGGAGAGATCTACACTTCTACACTTCTTTGCTTCATCCATCTTGTTTAATTGGGTGGCTGTATATATATGGGCCACATGTGGGGCAGGCTCTGAATGGGTGTCCCTTCTTTAGATTTGGACATCACTTTAAGCCAGGGGACAGTAGAAGGCAGAGAAACCTCTAAGCTGGTTCACCAAGCCCTATACCACGAACGAGGTATTATAGTAATAAACATTCAGAAGAAAAACAGACTAAAAAGACTTTCTCTTGTCAAAAATAATCATAAGTGATACCAATTGCACCACTCTAATACGTTGTTTCAGAGCACCTAAAGTCCATCTTTGGTCTTTATGTCTTCTAATTGTTTCATGTGGAAATATTTTTATAACTCTATTAATCACAAAAACGAATTCCAATTGCATAAAGTTCCTAGTTCAGATTTCTATCATAGAGTTTGAGTTTACGAGTTTCAATGTCATTTAATATGTATTGCCCACTTTATAGTACACAGTAGATGAAGGTGACCTTATTCCCAGACATTTATGTTCTATGTAGAAAACAGGTGGATGGATAATGGATACTGATGATGTAATGAGACTGTTATTGCCCTCAGTGGCCCCCTTTACCTGCCCTATGGCAATGTTTTAGATCCAGGATGCTCAGTGTTGATTGAATAACAATTCACAGCTATCTCCTTTCCTTGATAGTTGTGCCCCCTACCCCTTCAAATTTCAGTGCATTGGCCAGTGAACTTGAAAATGAGATACAGAGAGAGACGACTCTCTGTGTTGCAGGTCAAACTAACACTAAATATAGTGGAAAGTGTAACACAGATACTCATCCCCAAAAATCCTTCCTCCAGAAGAGCCACACTTTCCCTTGAGTTTGTTTCTGTCTGTTCTATTTCTTGTAGTTCCCTTTTCCTGTGAGCAACCCTTCTAAAAATTATTTTTTAAATAGTTCTTTATGTCACTCTCTACCTTTTGCATTGAGGAAGGAAGGGAAAAAAGAAAGAATTAAAAAAAAACTGTATGAATGTAAAAGTCCGTCAAGGTCTGGTCTAAAAGCAAGAATGCATCATGAATACAGACACTGAAACTAGAGGTAATGATGCTTGGGCAAGAAGTCAGGTACATAAACCTTCATGGGGTTATCCTTGAAACTCTGTAAGCAGGTTGCACTCTGGGTTTAGTTCCTGCAAGCAAGCTTTTGCAAGTAATTCAAAAACACCACTGAGTAGTTCAGGGCCAGACAACGCTTTACAGAAAGATGAGAAATATAAAACAAGACATGAAATCTATCCAAATCTGGGTATGTAGCTTAAATATCAAGCTTAGAAATTTCAAGAATATTCCTGTGAGAAAAGAAAGGCATCTAAATTACTTTCTCTGAGAGCAAGAACAAATCTCAACATGTAGCTGTCCAACATGATTTTACCCCAGGATGTGACTACAGATCTGAAGCTCAGATACCTTCAGTAGTATCACTGTGTTGATATTTGATATTCCATATAGCTACTGAAATTCGTGGAATGTGAGCCCTCCTGCATATATGTGAAAAGTTTAGTATAACTTTAACATAAAAATAAGGAAAGGCAAATCACGAAATTTATTTTTTAAAAATTAAAGAATTTTTAAAAATTTGGTTTTATGTTATCCTAAGAGAAAAACCAATCTCGCTGCCTATGGTATACATTATGTCAAAAAGTGCTGTACCACAGAACCGAATAAAAAACCTAAATAATACTATTTTAATTCCAAAAGGAACCTCCAAACTCCTAATGGCAAAAGTAACAAACTCAATGGGAAATTTTGAGAACATGGTGATCTGAAGTAGGAATTTTCAAGAAATGGCTCTGAGGAATGCACCGAGAATATGAAAGAAAGCAAATAATACAACAGACCAAAAATATACCTGCTGATGCGATTGAGAACAAAACTTCGTGTACTCCCCCAGAAACTCTGAATCTGTGAGCTTCCTGCTCTGTGAGTTGGATTACTGAATCTCAGCAGACACTGACCCCTGCACTTAGAAAGCTCCAGCAAGAGTGAGGAGACTGGAAGCGCTGATCACAGTTCCAGAAGGGACTTGCTATAAGCTGTTAATCCCAGACATCAGCAGCTATAGCACCAAGAAGCGCTCAGTGTCTCTACTGCATCCTGTGTGTACACATGTGAGTGTGGGTATGAGAGAGAGAGACAAAGAGAAAAGAAAGTAGTGTGGCGTGTTTACATATGTTTATTTGGTGGAGTGAGGCATTTTTATGGTTCACCAGTCTCTATCTGAAAGATAGTTTTGCTTTCCCCTTCCCTCTTTATGCCCACTTTTTCAACACAATATATTCAATCCAAACCTCAAGGGATTAAAATCTAAACAGCTTCCTTACGGTAATGGTGTTTTCACTCGCACAGATTTGTCCCACAGGGACATTCACAGCCGCCCTTTATGAAATACTAGCTATAACTGGAGCAGAGACGAGTTTTTTTCACAGATTTGTATAATCCTTTTCATCAGGATTATTAAGATTTGCCAAACTCAGCCTCACATTTTAAAGCTTGTGTAGGCTTTAGCTGGAAATATCAAGCAAATTCCATGAAGAGTCAAAACTGTCTCACACCGAGCTGACGAGTTCATGAGAAACCTAAATGTTATACAGAGAAAATAATCCAAATTCCTCTCGTGATATGCAGAATAAACAAACTAGAATTAGGCAAAAATCATTCCCATTTATGAAAAATTGAAAATGCCCAGGATATACATGATTAAATTCATATAATTTAATCAAAATATTTTGTGTTTATGACCTAACACTCTAAGATTCGATACCATTGAGTTTAGTTGTTTTTGTCTCCAATGTTTATACATGGAATTGACTTAAAATTAATTCATTAAAATAATATTTCCATCATCCCTGTCAATATGATTATAGACAGAAGATTTGCCTATAGATTACTGTGAGGGTTGAATAATATTACCCGGTAGAATCCCTAGTACCCCAAACACTAATTTTCCCCACAGGTCATGAGAGCTGAAAGTAACAAGCATTTGCAATGGTTCTCAACCTTTCTAATGGTGACAGATTTTAATAAAATTCTTATCCTCAATCATAAAATTATTTTCTATGCTAAAGTATAGCTGTGATTTTGATACTCTTAAGAATTATAATGTAAACATCTGATATCCACGATATCTGATGTGCTACCCTTAGGAAAGGAGATGTTCAAACCCCCTTTAAAGGTCAAGACCCATAGGTTAAGAAACAATAAGCTGTAATGGCGTTCAAGTTGTAATGATCTTTATAATTTGATCATGATTTGACTTGCTTTTAAATCAGTGTTTAAAAAATAGAGAAAAAGCATAGCCTGTATTTTGTGAGGAGATTTAATTTTAGGAAAAGCAACATCTGTAATTCTAGAGAGTTCTAAAGAGAGACTCAAGGAGGAGTCATGGTGTTCAGAGAGCTGAAGAAGTTACCTCAGTGTTAAACAGAAATAGAGCAGGCCGGTCTTCAGAGAGACCAGTATTCAGAGTTATAACTAGATATTGATCCTTTCTTGACATGCCAATATAATATTGGGGGTCATTGCTTACCAACTTAGTTTGCTTTTGCTGGCATTTAAGTTCTACGTGAGATAGGAACTCACCTGTCTTCCTGCATTCTGAGAATATAAGGGATTTCCTGAGTTATACAAGATTGATAGAATACAATAATAGATGTAGTATAATCAAAGCATGAAATACAAGGGAAAGTAGCATGGAAAAGCAAATTTGAAGATTTTGTAATTAGACTCAATTGATACAGTGAAATATTTGTTGTTTTTTTAATAAAAGTAACCTTACATGTTACTATATTTTATGGACTCCTGGGATTCACCAGGAACATTATTTTAATAGGTCCAGATCATTTGTGAGTCAAGAGATTTGCTTATTTTACAAGCTGTGTCAAAATGCGATAGTGATGCCGCTGAAGTTGTGGAAGCACATGTGGCGACCAGTATTCAAAAGGAATAACCAAAGGATAAGGTCTAAATAAGGAAATAGATAAAATCCAAAGTGGATATATCAGCAGTCAAGCCTCTGATGCACCAAATGCAACATAGAGCAGTAGTTCTCACCTAGGGAAATCCCTGTCTCAGAAGCTCATTTGTAACTAGTTCAAGACAGCCTTAATTCTCATGGTCACAGGCATGTACAACTAAGGGATGATTCTAAGCATCCTGTAATGTGGGACCAAGATCCATACAAGAGTCATCTGGCCCAAAGTGTGGCCAAGTGTTGAAATTAGACATCCCTTATAAAACAAATTGGAATAAGTTCTTATAAACATCATAACTATTATCATAAGTGGGAATCTGTTGAAAGATTAACAAGATCCAGAATTTTTCACAATAAATAGCTCATTTAATTAATATCTCATTTAATTCAGAATAACATGTGCATTAAGTATTATTATTTCTCTCTATATATATATAATATTAGTTAACATGGTGTCCCAAAATCCACAGTGCCTCTTCTGCTTTACCTGTCTAAAGTAGAAACTGTATTCTAGGAAAAAACCCAGATATTTCTTATTGATGGTGTACTAGATTATAAAAATTAAGTTATGTTCACAAAATGTTGTCTTTCAACCATAAGGTTGAAGGGAGGAAGGAAAGCAAGAGAATTGAAGAAAAGAAGGAAATGAGAGAGAGAGAGAGAGAGAGAGAGAGATACAAAGGAGATACTTTCTGTCTTTAGTTAGAACACATTATTTATTTATAGTACAAATTTGCATGCATAGATATCCTCTAGTTTTATTTTGACTTTTTGAAACTCCATATCAGGTACCCATGACCCTCTAAGTCTTCAAAATCTCTCTCTCTCTCTCTCTCTCTCTCTCTCTCTCTCTCTCTCTCTCTCTCTCTCTCTCCCTTAATCTTGTCTCCTTACAACTGTGCTATAATTTTAAAATTATATTTAAAAATATAAACCTTAACTTACCTTATTTCTTAATCTTTGCAATAAATATGCATAACATCATACAGCTTGGTAGATACTACCTTTGGGGGGAAAACAGCAAGAATGAGCAAATAGGCATGGAGCGTGTTGGAATAATAATGAATTTGTGTTTATTTTTATGCCATACATAAAACAAATTTAATGCAATTTAATTTGCTCTTTGATATTTTGTTACACAATGGCTGATAATTAAATGTCAGAAAACAGGTGAGAAATTTAAGTTAGGAAGGCCATTACTGCTCCTGAGATCCTCACAGCCTATTGAATAGGGAAGAAACCAATATTATATAGCAGAAGGAAAGTCACAAAATTAGAGTGTAGAAGGAGACTTAAATGAGAAAACACAAAAAAAGGGACTGTGAAATCTTTCTCTTGCCTAAAGTCATAGGTATCTTGGGTAATGTTACCATGGTGGCCTAGAGATGAGCATCAGAGATAGTGCCCAATCCTTTGTTGTTGTTGTTGTTGTTGTTGTTGTTGTTGTTGTTGTTGTTGACATCAGCCTGCTAGACTGTCATGCATTTTTGTTGAATCACCTAAACATTGTTCAGGACTAAATTGGGAAACATGTACATCTACAAACCTTTCTCTTTTTCTATATTTTATTGGATATTTAACGTATTTACACTTCAAATGTTACCCCCTTTCTCAGTTCCCCCCTCTCCCATACTTCCTATCCCTTCTTCTAGGAGGATGCTCCCCCTCCCACTCACCACTCCCACCTCACTGCCTTGGCATTCCCCTTCACTGGGGAATCGACTCATCACAGGACCAAGATCTCCTCCTATTGATGCCAGACAATGCCATCCTCTGCTACATATGCAGCTGGAGTCATGGGTCCTTCCATGTGCACTCTTTGGTTAGTGGTTTAGTCCCTCAAAGCTCGGGGTGGGGAGTCTGGTTGGTTGATATTATTGTTCTTCCAGTGGGGTTGCAAACCCCTTCAGCTCCTTCATTCCTTTCTCTAACTCCTCCATTTGGGTCCCTGTACTCAGTGTGATGGTTAGCTACAATCATCCTCATCTGTATCACTAAGGCTCTAGTAGAGCCTCTCAGGAGACATCAATATCTGGCTCCGTCAGCAAGCATCTGCAATAGTGCCCGGTTTTCGTGTCTGCATATGGGATGGATCCCCAGGTAGGACAGTCTCTGGATGGCCTTTCCTTCAGTCTCTGTTCTAGGCTTTGTCCCTGTATTTTCTTTAGCAGTGACATGCTACCACCTTCTTCAATAAAATCATCACTCTAAAATTAAAAAATCTCCTAAACTTTTCAACCCTTTCATCCAGTAAATGGTAACCACTATTTGGCTGTCCGTATTTACAAGTCTGATGGTCTTACTATTTCATAACGCGTGAGATGATACAATACCTAACTTTCTGTGGTTGACTTACTGTATTTTTATTTAAAGTAATGGCTTTCAGGTGCATCCCCACTGTTGAAATGACAGTATTTCCTCTTCTGGACTCCTAAATATTACTCCCTCATTTATATTTATTTTAATTAATATATGAATATATAATTATACTATATATTTACGTGAATAATATTTGGCTATATATAAATATATATAAAAGACATATATGCACACATACATACCATATGGTTTTTACTCTTTCATAATGAGCATTAAGACTACTTCAATAATGGCTCACAATAAACATAAAAATAAACAGAATTTAATTTTTTAAACATATACTCATACTGGAGTTACTGGATGACATGGAATAATTAGTTTTTGAAGGATCTCTATTCTGCTTTATAAATAACAATGCTCAGAGGAAGATTTTTAAAACCAGTTGGAAAACTCACTTAATATTGAATAATAAATACTATCAGAATGAAAGGCATGGATATTAATAACCTAAGAAAAGAAATGAAGAAATAAAATATCGATGTCAAATACAAGTTATGCATGTCAGGATTGAAAATATGAACAATGAGATATGACAAAAACAGAAAGAAATTTGAAGAAAACGAATTTGTTTGCCAAGACAACAGAAGGAAAGGTAAGAAGTCAGATGAAGTAAAAACCAAGTAAAAAGTACTGAAGAAGAAATCAGTGTACAAGCCTATGCAAAATACGAATAATAAGAGTTCCAGTCGGACAGTGGTCACACATGCCTTAATTCTACCACTTAGAAGGCAGAGGCAGCTCAAACTCTGAGTTCAAGGCCAACATGCTCTATAGAGTGAGGTCCAGGATAGCCACAGCTGTTACACAGAGAAACAATGTTTTGGAAAAACAAAATAAAACAAAACAAACAATAGCAACAACAACCAACAGAAAAAAAAGACAAAGAGAGAGGGGGTGGGGGAAAAAGAAGAAAGAAAGAAAGAAAGAAAGAAAGAAAGAAAGAAAGAAAGAAAGAAAGAAAGAAAGAAAGAGAGAAAGAGAGTTCCACAAAAAGAAACTGAAAAATACAAGGAAGTTTTCCAACACACACTACACACATTGGTAAAGACATTTAAAAAACGTAACCAAAAGACCCAATAAATGTTTTAAAGGTTAAAAACTTCAGATTGAAATAATTCGTTGAATGGCAACAATTTCATGTCCAGAAAAACTGTCATTCACTAAATAAACTTAAACCTATATAAATATTCCAAGATATCATCTATCATCTAACTGGATAGTACTTAGACCCAGGTCTTCATGAGGAGTCAGTCTCTGCAGAGACATCTGATTTTTAGGAAATGATATTTGATTAATACATTCAAAGTGATTGATAAAATTAAATCTGAACGTGAATGATAATTATGCAGAAATTAATATCTGTAACTAATATATTAATAATCTGACATTTTTTTTCCAGCTCAAACTGAGTGAGAACACCCCTTTAGAAGACAAAAACAATAAATGAAACCAGGAAATTGGCAAGGAACGCTGAGATTGATCCTCAAGTTTTTGTTTGTTTGTTTGTTTTGTTTTTGTTTTTTATTGGATATTTTTAATTTACATTTCAAATGTTATTCCCTTTCCCAGTTTCCCATCCATACACCCCCATCCCATCCCCCTTCTTCTATGAGCGTGCCACACCAACCACCCACCCCTTCTCATCTCGCCATCCTGACATTCCCCTAAACTGGGGGTTCCAGCCGTGGCAGGGCCAAAGGCTTCTCCTCCCATTGGTGCCCACCAAGGCCATCCTCTGCTACATATGCAGCTGGAGCCATGGGTCTGTCCATGTGCACTCAAGTAGTGGTCTCCCATGTGCTCTCAAGATTGTCTGCACTTCTGAGAGTCCAGCTCTCTCCTCCACCGGATTTGGGTACAGAGAGCAGGGGGACTGGGTCAGCTCCAGGCATAGGCCAAAACTGGAAGGGTCCTGTCCCAGACTGCTCCTGCCTTTGTGAGTCCTGAGGGCTCCAGGCAGGTCCCTCAGAGCAGAAATGGTGGTCTTATCTCTGCTCTCAAGTGTGTCAGCACTCCTGACGACTGGCTTTCAACTCTGAGCGCAGGCAGAGACCAGAAGGATCCTCTCCCTGACTACTCCAAGGTTCCTGTGTCCAGAAGTCTTCAGGTGGGTTCCTCTTGGGCCAGGAATGTGAGCAGAAGTGGTGGTCTTCCCCTGAGCTCTCAGGATTGTCTGCACTTTTGAGAATCCAGCTCTCTCCCCCATGGAATTTGGGAACCGGTCTTGAAGTTTTATAATCTATATTTCTATTTTGACATTTAAGGAACCATATGCTTGTCAGATTTCCATGACTACATCTAACTACGCAGTACAGGTTATAAATAGGAAAGGTCAATTTTACCTTTGAGCCCTGTTCCTTAGACTCTCAGAAATAGAATTTTCTAGAAGAATCTGTTATTGCTTACATTTTTCCACTTCTAGCCTCAGGTACATCCACTTGCCTAATGCACATATAGAAGAGGCATTGTTACCCTTCCCCATTCCCTTGATACTAGAGAAGTTATTTTGAGCTCAAAGGAACCAGGCTAAAGACAGGGTTTTAGAAAGAGAATTACGGTTTGCTGATTTTCTTAATTTAGAACCCAAAGAAAAGCTAAAGCTTTCTACCCCACATAAGAATCCATCTACGTTATTTTGGGTTACAAACTTGTACAATAAAGAGAGTTGTTTGATTATTGTTTCCATTCTTTCTATGTCCAGGTAAGAGTAAGAATCTTCCTCCAGGGGCTATAAGCTATAATTATGAGAAAACCTATTACAATTTGGGGGAAATCATTTGAAAAGAGCAACCAAGTAAATCAACTATAAGCCTTTAGTAGTTGCCCTAGTCTGTTATCTTCAGAAGGATTTTTGTCTACTTAATTATTAAAAATAAGAATAAAACCAATGGATCCCATGATATCCATTCAATTCAAATCCTAAAATTATTCAAAGAGAGGCTGGAACTAGCTCCCAGGTAAGGATGATATAAATGCCATAGGGAAAGTAGAGATGAGCAATGTTTTACTTTCCATAAGTATATTAAACCAGTATTTCAAAGTTACAGTACTGCCTGTAAAGCTAATCCAATATTTAATAGTGTTATTTAATGACTTAGTAATGTACTCATCTTAAATGTAAAGCTGTACTAAAAGGTTACCCTTTGCCAATATTTTATAAGCTCTTACTAGAGTTGTATCTGAGGATGAAAAGGATCAGCTAGCCCTGACTTTTCACTGAGGCATTCAACATGGCTTCAAGCTGTAAGTGGTAATGTTATAAATTCACAAGTGAGATGCATAGGCAACTAGAACCTAATTGTAGATGTTATCAAAGTTGAAGAATTCATCCTGCATGTTCATTTACAGAATTGATTCCCTCCTCTTTCTGCACTTTAACATACAGTACTTCTGTTATATGTCATTAGAGTGAAGGACTAGGAGATGAAGTAAATTGGAAAATATGATCGCAGTTTCTTGTGTTCTGCCGAGGACCTACAAGAAGCAAAAGCAATTATGCATCTAAAATGATTAACACAGATGCTACAAACTTCAGGTGTGATGGAACCCTGGAACAAGTTCCTGGTACTTTACTCCAGACACAATTAGACTGGTTGAGCTCTGGATCATCATTGATAAATGTTTCATTCTTGCACACTACAGCACTGTCTTGCCCCAAGAGTCTTTGCCTTTGGTCTTAACCTTGCTTACTGCCTGAAAAGTGTATATATGTCCTAATTCTTCTGGCAGTAACATTTTCAGCAGCATGTAAAAATATGGTGAAATGATTCAGTTTTAAAATCTTCCTGAGAATGGCAGGGGGAAATCAATGACGAGTCTCCAGAGGTTAATGATATTTCTAAATGGCAAATATTTTCCTTATTATTGCAAAATACATTAGCATCAAATGATCAAGCCAGCTCAGTCAGTCAACAGGGTCTCCAGGGAGGGGGTGAGAACTGAAAAGAAAAAGACAATTAGGCATAACAGGACTCCAGCCTGTGCTGAGGCTGAGGCCACATATTTCTCGCCAGCCTGCTTTTATATCATTCTATAGTATATGCAAAAACCATGATCAATTCTTAGATCAACAACAACATAATCAAGAGAAGTAGTAAACAAGGAGATCATACAAGATAGTAATCAAGTGAAGTAGGAAACAAAGAGATCACATTGGGTAGCAATCAAGCAAAATAGAAAGTAAAGAGATCACACAAGGTAGTAATAAAGCACAGCAGTAAAAAAAAAAACCCATGGTCACTATTTCTAATATTCTTATCTGAGCCTGCTCCCTTGTCCGAGCCCAGTGACAAATGCCAAATTTCTAGAAGTGGCACCAAAAGCTCTCCACAATGAAAGGCAGTCACTAAACTAAGATGCATGAAACATTAAATCAACTTTTCATCATGCTGTACACACTTTCCCAAAGACAAAATATTTTATCAAGTCTGAAGAAATAGTTCAGTACCATTTTTACATTAGACAGTGAAATAATTTTTTTAATTTTTTTTAATTTTAATTAACATAAAACATTAATCCTTAGACTATTATGCTGATACTAAGAAATAACTTCAGTTTTTCCACTCTGCACATATCAAAATAATCTTCATTTATCAGAAGCTAATTTATGTTTAAGTGAGGAAATTTCCCTTGATTCAGATAACTAGTAGTTATTTCTATTCCACTATTGAATACTCATCAATGAAAGAGATAAAATATTACACCATTTCATCATCTGTTTCTATAAAGTATAGTTTGTAGAATACTGCTTAGCAACAGGCATTATTACCTTATTTGATAGCTCCTACTTAGCTGAGAGATTATATTTATTTAATAGACTCATTAATATGGGAGAAATCATTGCTCTTAAATATAAAGCTTCTTAGTTGTAACTTTGAAATCACCATCATTCCATCTTAAGAAACAAACAAAAACCAAACCATACAACAGAACAACAAAAACAAAAACAAAATAAAAAACCAGGGAACTTCCAGAAGTTCCTTTCCATGCACTTCTCCATGGGACAAGGAGCATGTCCCCCACACCCCCACACCCACATACTTAACAGTGAGAGACACTCATATTCCCATGGGTGACTTCTGGGAAACAGTCCATCCGAAACTTTTGAAAACTCTTTTAAAATTCTCTAAACCACTTAGCAGAACCTAAAGTTAAGAATTTGTGAGCAAGGCTGTTACATAGAAGTTTAGGGGTTCATTCTGGCACCCAAGAACCTTTTATATAGATGGCTGACATTGTAACATTTAACACCATTAATTCCTTAGCTATAAATAGTTGAGAGTGATCAGTGTTTATAACTTGGAAATTAACAAAAAAGATTATTGTAACACAACAGAATGTTTTTTAAAAAACGGGGACAATTACTACGTACAAAAGAAAGGGAGGAATGGATCATTGTCTCTGGAGTCCGCATGCTTTCTCTCTTGCCACTGAATAGTAATGCTTCAGTGAAGTCTGGTTAGTTAACAAACACTGTGGGATTGTGTTTTACAGTCCCAAAAGGCTTTGGACACCCAGCACTTTCAAGTACTTAATTAGCTCTCTTTCAAGTGTGCTCACTGGAACATTTCACCCTATTTATCCCTGCCGCTCAATCTCAATATAATCCTGACCACAGTTCCTCTTCCCAGGAATGTAACATTTCATCGCACTTACTGTTATTTCTGCTTGACCTCTCTAGATTTTCTATTTGCTGTTCTCCCAATACACAGACTTGACACATAATAAAAGCTCAAATATATTTGTTGAATCAATGAACTAAATGGCAGAGAAACCTAGGTAGACTCAAATACATCTTAAAATAAACTACAAAATTCAAGATTGTTTATAATGTTTCTGTGACTCTTGATCCAACCGGCACGTATTCCATTGGCTATAGAAAAAGCAGAGCTTATAAGTTTCCCTTAGTGCTAATATTCAATAAGCACCTAACCTTTAGCTTGGCTATTGCTCACCTTGATTTCCCCAAAGGGTACCAATCAAATTATAAACCCATGTATGTATCTATCATCTGAAAAAACATAGCCTACACTAAAGGGAATATAATCACATTTCCGAGCATTTTTTAATGCCTTATTTTTATTCATTTGGTTGGAGGAAATTTTAAGACTGTAGTCAGTTTAGAAATTGGTTTATTTTTATTTTTAAAAGTTTTATTTTTAATTACTTGTGTACACATGGGCATGCGTGTTTGTGTGTGTGTGTGTGTGTGTGTGTGTGTGTGTATGTGTGTGTGTGTGTGTGTGTGCATGTGCATGCATGGGTATGCAAAGGCCTACAGAGGCCAGAAAAATGCATCAGGTATCACTGCAGTTCAAGTTATAGGCATGCATGGGCCACCAGAATTGGATATTCGGAATGGTACCATCTTGGAAGAGAGTACAGACTCTTAACCATTGAACTATCTTCCCTTAGTTTTGTTTTTAAACTAGAGTTCAAGGTATCAGACTTTTCCCATTGTCACTGAGAGGTCATTACCTCACATTCCCACAACCCTATTGCATCTCTCAGTAATAAGGGAAAATTATATCTCTACAGTTCCTAATACTTCTTAGGGCTTTCTTTTAGTGTATATGGGACAAATTGACTTGTTTGCTGAGATTAAAAGTAACAGGGCACGAGACCAATTCAGCTCGAAGTTCTGGAACTATACACAAAGGACATGAAGAATATAGGAAATGTCAAGTAGATCAATGGTGGGAGTGCTCCTTGACCTATGGCAGACATGTAAGAAATATTCAGTTTATTTTCAGCTTTTATATACATATACCAAGGCTATAAAAGAAATGACTTGTAAAGACCCTTAGGGAATGATGTCTTCATGCTGAACTGTCAGAGGGAAGTAAGTTCTCCAGCTAGAATATATGTCTCCAGCTCCAGGACATTTAAGAGAGAATTAAAGAGGACCATTTGGAGAGCTCAATGAGCTGGTCTTGCAGCTCCTTAGTAAATAAATGACCCTACTATCCAAAGTATGTGTCATGCCTTCCAAAGATTCAGTGATGTCAACAAGGCTCTGTTAAAGACTGGAGAAGACAAAGAGTTCTCAATGACTCTTATGATGCTGCCACAAGTCAAGATCATAGCCAAAGCTGACTTGTTTTAACTGAATCACAATGTACTGTGCTTCTCATAAAGAAAGGAAAAACTGTACTTCAAGGGAAGCAAGCATGCTAACTTGAGATGGTACTAAAAAAACCTGACGAAGAGAGAAAATGGGAAAAATGGTTAGGGATGCCATAGCTGACTACTGGAGATAAAAGAAACTTTAATTTATGTAAGGAGCTATTACTGCAATAAATATTGAGAGTCTTGTATTATTAATAAGCCTAAGGTGGAAGAATATATTTTTAAACATTTTTAAAGATAAAGAAAGAAAATGAATACCGGTTTACAGGATAAAATTTATAAATATTGAATCTATAATCATCCCTTCTTCATTTATGACAATTGAGTGTTTGATACAGTATTAATCAACACTAATTTACTCCAAATACAATAAAAGATGGAGACATATTAAGCAAACTCATATTTTCCTAATCATTCCATATTTCTGCCTAAAATAAATAAACTGCATATAGATATACCATCAAATGACCATCATTAAATTATAAGGCCTAATCACTGCATAACTTTGAAAGCTATAGTGAGCTGTAGGCATAAATAAAGATTCAGTTTCTAGTCTATCACCCAGCAGAGGTAGTGGAAGAGAAAAGTTATTAGGATATGGGGGGGTGGATCTGTCCAGCATCAATTCTTTGGGGGCAAGCTTAATCTTCTTTGGCAATACCATAGCAAACACCAAATATGATTCAGCAGGTAGAGATCAGTCCTCTAGTCAGGCAGAGGCCAGGCATAACCAGCAGCTACAGTCCAGTCCTTTCAGCAAGCAGATAAAAGGCAGCTCTAGTTCAATTTTGAAGAAGCCACCAAGCTCACTAACTGGCCTGAGGCAAGGCAACAGAAGCCACAAGCTTCCACAGGAACCTCAGGAGCAATATTTTGGGAGTTTCTCTCAGTGGCAGAATTAGCACAAGTTGAGCTCAACAACACTATGTAAGGAGAACCAATACATACCTGTCTTTTGTGAAGAACAGTGAGGCAGAGCAAACCAAACCAATGTTTAGTGATCGTCTCCCACTGTCTGTGTGCTCATATTTATGCTCCCTCATCAAGCATGCTTTCACATGTCTACTTTATCCAAACATCCTTTCACCCGTGTCTGTCTCAGGAAAACAGTCTTTCATGTGTTTGTTTAAGCAAGACATCCCATGTGCCCCAGAAAAACATCATTTGACATAACTAACTTTCCAAAGAACTAGAAATTTCCACCTCAGTGAGGCTATATGAACAGTGTCCAGGAAATTCTTTACCTACCTTGTGTATCTTCCCAAGGTAAAAGAAAATGAAAAAAATCTAGAAGATAACTGACAATGTTGTCTGGAATAAAAATAAGTAAACACTGGGGTTGGGGATTTAGCTCAGTGGTAGAGCGCTTGCCTAGGAAGCGCAAGGCCCTGGGTTGGTCCCCAGCTCCAAAAAAAAAAAAAAAAAAAAAAAAAAAAAAAGTAAACACTGAAATATATACACTGTTGCCTATTGCCTCTGAATTTTAATTTTCATAATTAAAATTTGTAAATTATCAAGAAGAAATCTTTTTTATTCAAAATACTTTTTAAACTCTACAGTATAAGCAAATCATAGCCTCCTTGGATCTATTCATTGTTCACTGGTTTTATTCTTTTATGTGCCACCAGTCAACCTAAGTTCTCTCTTTCCTTTATCTGTCTTTTCTTTCTCAAATATGAGGGTTTAACTTTTATGAGACATTTTAGAATACCTAACTTTGGCACATTTTCCTTATTACTTTAGTCCATATTATAAAATTTTTGTTTGTTTTTGTTGCATATAGCATATTTATATCATGTCTATCCTCCCTCAACTTCTCCCAGATCCTCCCATGTATATCCCTCCCTCTTCCTCTCTCCCTCTCCCTCTCCCTCTTTCTCTCCTCCTTCTCTCTCTCTCTCTCTCTCTCTCTCTCTCTCTCTCTCTCTCTCTCTCTCTCTGGCTATCTCAGATAAAAGAATAAACAAACAAAAAGAAAGTGAACAAACAAAAAATAAGACAGAAGAAATTAAAAACAAAGAAGCAAAATGAAGTAACACTCTCCCAAAGATATGAAGTTTTCCCTGGGTTAGCCAACTATACCTGAACATGGGTCTGGGGTCATCCACTTGGTATGGGAACCTTATCATAGTCATATTTCCTCCTCCAGCAGCCTGCAACTGCCTTTAAACTCACCAGTTAAGAGTGGAACTTCAGAAGAATCTCCTCACCAAGATGAAATTTTAAATTGGCTTAATCTGTATTTTAATTTCTTTTGTTTTTGACATTATAATACTATTACATTTTATTTCCTATCCTCTCTCCAAACCTTCCCATATACACCCATAAAGTCTTACCAACATGATTGCCTAAACATTAGCTGAACAAAGATAATAACAACAGACATGCTAACGTGTAACAGGTGAATACCCGAGTCCTCCATTCTACACAGAGAGTACCAGCAACTAAGCAAAGCTGAGAATAAGAAAAATGAACTCAACACCCAATACTCAGCGCTGAAATCTACCTACGAGAAACATTACACGGACTAAGCAGGTTACATTTAGGAATATATGTGTACATACACATATGCATGTAGCAACAATTAACAGTATCGACAAAAAGAAGTGGCCATAAATTCAAAAGAGAGCAAGTAGAAGTCTATGAGGGGGGTTGACAAAAGTAAAGGATGATTGATGATAATAAGGTAACTAAAATATAATCTCAAAACATAGAAGATACAGTAAAACACAAATTTAACAAAGCCACCCTGAAATTTCTTACCTATTCACTTTGCAAGTATGTACTATCCTTGAAAACAGACTTTGTTCTCATGCCAATAAAAACATAAAAGCCTTGAATCCTTGGAGAGTGTAAAGCATTTAAAGGAAAGTTTTACATCTTTCAGAGTTAAAATGCTAGGTGCAGCTTGGTTCAGCCACATCGCACCCTAAGACTATATTATGCAGTCACGTTGGTAGAAAGCTCTACTATCCACATTAAAACACATGCAAAAACACAACATGCCTCAGAAAGACACATGCACAATTTGCATGTATATGAGTAACAGCACTCTTTGTTCTGTTACAAATTTGTACTCATAAGAACATAACTCCTTTATAAATTAAGGGTTCCTATGTCTATTCACTTTTTTTTTTTTTATTAACTTGAGTATTTCTTATATACATTTCAATGTTATTCCCTTTCCCGGTTTCCGGGCAAACATCCCCCCCCCCCCCCCCTCCTTATGGGTGTTCCCCCCCCCTCCCCCATTGCTGCCCTCTCCCCAACAGTCTAGTTCACTGGGGTTCAGTCTTAGCAGGACCCAGGGCTTCCCCTTCCACTGGTGCTCTTACTAGGATATTCATTGCAACCCCACGAGGTCAGAGTCCAGGGTCAGTCTTTGGGTAGTGGCTTAGTCCCTGGAAACTCTGGTTGGTTGGCATTGCTGTACATATGGGGTCTCGAGCTCCTTCAAGCTCTTCCAGTTCTTTCTCTGATTCCTTCAACAGGGGTCCTGTTCTCAGTTCAGTGGTTTCCTGCTGGCATACGCCTCTGTATTTGCTGTATTCTGGCTGTGTCTCTCATGAGCGATCTGCATTCACATTTTGATCATCCGTCTTGAGTTTCATTTGTTCTAGGCATCTAGGGTAATTCAAGCATTTGGGCTAATAGCCACTTATCAATGAGTACATACCATGTATGTCTTTCTGTGATTGGGTTAGCTCACTCAGGATGATAGTTTCCAGTTCCAACCATTTGCCTACGAATTTCACAAAGTCATTGTTTTTGATAGCTGAGTAATATTCCATTGTGTAGATGTACCACATTTTCTGTATCCATTCCTCTGTTGAAGGGCATCTGGGTTCTTTCCAGCTTCTGGCTATTATAAATAAGGCTGCGATGAACATAGTGGAGCACGTGTCTTTTTTATATGTTGGTGCATCTTTTGGGTATATGCCCAGGAGAGGTATAGCTGGATCCTCAGGCAGTTCAATGTCCAATTTTCTGAGGAACCTCCAGACTGATTTCCAGAATGGTTGTAGCAGTCTGCAACCCCACCAACAATGGAGGAGTGTTCCCCTTTCTCCACATCCTCGCCAGCATTTGCTGTCACCTGAGTTTTTGATCTTAGCCATTCTCACTGGTGTGAGGTGAAATCTCAGGGTTGTTTTGATTTGCATTTCCCTTATGACTAACGATGTTGAACATTTCTTTAGGTGTTTCTCAGCCATTCGGCATTCCTCAGCTGTGAATTCTCTGTTTAGCTCTGAACCCCATTTTTTAATAGGGTTATTTGCCTCCCTGCTGTCTAACTTCTTCAGTTCTTTGTATATTTTGGATATAAGCCCTCTATCTGTTGTAGGATTGGTAAAGATCTTTTCCCAATCTGTTGGTTGCCGTTTTGTCCTAACCACAGTGTCCTTTGCCTTACAGAAGCTTTGCAGTTTTAGGAGATCCCATTTGTCGATTCTTGATCTTAGAGCATATGCCATGGGTGTTTTGTTCAGGAAATTTTTTCCAGTGCCCATGTGTTCCAAATGCTTCCCTAGTTTTTCTTCTATTAGTTTGAGTGTATCTGGTTTGATGTGGAGGTCCTTGATCCACTTGGACTTAAGCTTTGTACAGGGGTGATAAGCATGGATCGATCTGCATTCTTCTACATGTTGACCTCCAGTTGAACCAGCACCATTTGCTGAAAATGCTATCTTTTTTTCCATTGGATGGTTTTGGCTCCTTTGTCAAAAAATCAAGTGCCCATAGGTGTGTGGGTTCATTTCTGGGTCTTCAATTCTGTTCCATTGGTCTATCTGTCTGTCTGTACCAATACCATGCAGTTTTTTTTTATCACTATTGCTCTGTAATACTGCTTGAGATCTGGGATAGTGATTCCCCCTGAAGTCCTTTTATTGTTGAGGATAGTTTTAGCTATCCTGGGTTTTTTGTTATTCCAGATGAATTTGCAAATTGTTCTGTCTAACTCTTTGAAGAATTGGATTGGTATTTTGATGGGGATTGCATTGAATCTGTAGATCGCTTTTGGTAGAATGGCCATTTTTACTATATTAATCCTGCCAATCCATGAGCATGGGAGATCTTTCCATCTTCTGAGATCTTCTTCAATTTCTTTCTTCAGAGTCTTGAAGTTCTTATTGTACAGATCTTTCCTTGCTTGGTTAAAGTCACCCCGAGGTACTTTATATTATTTGGATCTATTATGAAGGGTGTCATTTCCCTAATTTCTTTCTCGGCCTGTTTCTCTTTTGTGTAGAGGAAGGCTACTGATTTATTTGAGTTAATTTTATACCCAGCCACTTTGCTGAAGTTGTTTATCAGCTTTAGTAGTTCTCTGGTGGAACTTTTGGGATCATTTAAATATACTATCATATCATCTGCAAATAGTGATATTTTGACTTCTTCTTTTCCGATCTGTATCCCCTTGACCTCCTTTTGTTGTCTTATTGCTCTGGCTAGAACTTCAAGAACTATATTGAATAAGTAGGGAGAGAGTGGGCAGCCTTGTCTAGTCCCTGATTTTAGTGGGATTGCTTCAAGTTTCTCTCCATTTAGTTTAATGTTAGCAACTGGTTTGCTGTATATGGCTTTTACTATGTTTAGGTATGGGCCTTGAATTCCTATTCTTTCCAGGACTTTTATCATGAAGGGGTGTTGAATTTTGTCAAATGCTTTCTCAGCATCTAATGAAATGATCATGTGGTTTTGTTCTTTCAGTTTGTTTATATAATGGATCACGTTGATGGTTTTCCAGATATTGAACCATCCCTGCATGCCTGGGATGAAGCCTACTTGATCATGGTGGATGATTGTTTTGATGTGCTCTTGGATTCGGTTTGCCAGAATTTTATTGAGTATTTTTGCATCGATATTCATAAGGGAAATTGGTTGAAGTTCTCTTTCTTTGTTGGGTCTTTGTGTGGTTTAGGTATAAGAGTAATTGTGGCTTCATAGAAGGAATTCGTAGTGCTCCATCTGTTTCAATTTTGTGGAATAGTTTGGATAATATTAAATGTAGGTCTTCTATGAAGGTCTGATAGAATTCTGCACTAAACCCGTCTGGACCTGGACTCTTTTTGGTTGGGAGACCTTTAATGACTTCTTCTATTTCCTTAGGAGTTATGGGGTTGTTTAACTGGTTTATCTGTTCCTGATTTAACTTCGGTACCTGGTATCTGTCTAGGAAATTGTCCATTTCCTGCAGATTGTCAAGTTTTGTTGAATATAGGCTTTTCTAGTAAGATCTGATGATTTTTTGAATTTCCTCTGAATCTGTAGTTATGTCTCCCTTTTCATTTCTGATTTTGTTAATTTGGACACACTCTCTGTGTCCTCTCGTTAGTCTGGCCAAGGGTTTATCTATCTTGTTGATTTTCTCAAAGAACCAACTTTTGGTTCTGTTGATTCTTTCTATGGTCCTTTTTGTTTCTACTTGTTTGATTTCAGCTCTGAGTTTGATTATTTCCTGCCTTCTACTCCTCCTGGGTGTATTTGCTTCTTTTTGTTCTAGAGCTTTTAGGTGTGCTGTCAAGCTGCTGACATATGCTCTTTCCTGTTTCCTTCTGCAGGCACTCAGCGCTATGAGTTTTCCTCTTAGCGCAGCTTTCATTGTGTCCCATAAGTTTGGGTATGTTGTATCTTCATTTTCATTAAATTCAAAAAGTCTTTAATTTCTTTCTTTATTTCTTCCTTGACCAGGTTATCATTGAGTAGAGCATTGTTCAATTTCCACGTATATGTGGGCATTCTTCCCTTATTGTTATTGAAGACCAGTTTTAGGCCGTGGTAGTCCGATAGCACGCATGGGATTATTTCTATCTTTCTGTACCTGTTGAGGCCCGTTTTTTGACCAATTATATGGTCAATTTTGGAGAAAGTACCATGAGGAGCTGAGAAGAACGTATATCCTTTTGCTTTAGGGTAGAACGTTCTATAAATATCCGTTAAGTCCATTTGGCTCATGACTTCTCTTAGTCTGTCTACGTCTCTGTTTAATTTCTGTTTCCATGATCTGTCCATTGATGAGAGTGGGGTGTTGAAATCTCCTACTATTATTGTGTGAGGTGCAATGTGTGTTTTGAGTTTTAGTAAGGTTTCTTTTACGTATGTAGGTGCCCTTGTATTTGGGGCATAGATATTTAGGATTGAGAGTTCATCTTGGTGGATTTTTCCTTTGATGAATATGAAGTGTCCTTCCTTATCTTTTTTGATGACTTTTAGTTGAAAATTGATTTTATCTGATATTAGAATGGCTACTCCAGCTTGCTTCTTCTGACCATTTGCTTGGAAAGTCGTTTTCCAGCCTTTCACTCTGAGGTAGTGTCTGTCTTTGTCTCTGAGGTGTGTTTCCTGTAGGCAGCAGAATGCAGGGTCCTCGTTGCGTATCCAGTTTGTTAATCTATGTCTTTTTATTGGGGAGTTGAGGCCATTGATGTTGAGAGATATTAAGGAATAGTGATTATTGCTTCCGGTTGTATTCATATTTGGATGTGAGGTTATGTTTGTGTGCTTTTCTTCTCTTTGTTTTGTTGCCAAGACGATTAGTTTCTTGCTTCTTCTAGGGTATAGCTTGCCTCCTTATGTTGGGCTTTACCATTTATTATCCTTTGTAGTGCTGGATTTGTAGAAAGATATTGTGTAAATTTGGTTTTGTCATGGAATATCTTGGTTTCTCCATCTATGTTAATTGAGAGTTTTGCAGGATACAGTAACCTGGGCTGGCATTTGTGTTCTCTTAGGGTCTGTGTGACATCAGTCCAGGATCTTTGGCCTTCATAGTTTCTGGAAAAAGTCTGGTGTGATTCTGATAGGTCTGCCTTTATATGTTACTTGACCTTTTTCCCTTACTGCTTTTAATATTCTTTCTTTATTTTTGTGCGTTTGGTGTTTTGACTATTATGTGACGGAGGTGTTTCTTTTCTGGTCCAATCTATTTGGAGTTCTGTAGGCTTTTGTATGCCTATGGGTATCTCTTTTTTAGGTTAGGGAAGTTTTTTCTATGATTTTGTTGAAGATATTTACTGGTCCTTTGAGCTGGGAGTCTTCACTCTCTTCTATACCTATTATCCTTAGGTTTGATCTTCTCATTGAGTCCTGGATTTCTGTATGTTTTGGACCAGTAGCTTTTTTCCGCTTTTTACATTATCTTTTGACAGTTGAGTCAATGATTTCTATGGAATCTTCTGCTCCTGAGATTCTCTCTTCCATCTCTTTTGTATTCTGTTGGTGAAGCTTGTATCTACAGCTCCTTGTCTCTTCTTTTGGTTTTCTATATCCAGGGTTGTTTCCATGTGTTCTTTCTTGATTGCTTCTATTTCCATTTTTAATTCCTTCAACTGTTTGATTGTGTTTTCCTGGAATTCTTTCAGGGATTTTTTGTGACTCCTCTCTATGGGCTTCTACTTGTTTATTTATGTTTTCCTGGAATTCTTTTAGGATTTTTGTGACTCCTCTCTATGGGCTTCTACTTGTTTATTTATATTTTCCTGAATTCTTTTAGGAATTTTTTATGTATTCCTCTCTGTAGGCTTCTACTTGTTTATTTATGTTTTCCTGTGTTTCTCTAAGGGAGTTCTTCATGTCTTTCTTGAAGTCCTCCAACATCATGATCAAATATGATTTTGAAACTAGATCTTGCTTTTCTGGTGTGTTTGGATATTCCGTGTTTGCTTTGGTGGGAGAATTGGGCTCCGATGATGCCATGTAGTCTTGGTTTCTGTTGCTTGGGTTCCTGCGCTTGCCTCTCGCCATCAGATTATCTCTAGTGTTACTTTGTTCTGCTATTTCTGACAGTGGCTAGACTGTCTTATAAGCCTGTGTTTCAGGAGTGCTGTAGACCTGTTTTCCTGTTTTCTTTCAGCCAGTTATGGGGACAGAGTGTTCTACTTTCGGGCGCGTAGTTTTTCTTCTCTACAGGTCTTCAGCTGTTCCTGTGAGCCTGTGTCTTGAGTTCACCAGGCAAGTCGTTTGTACCAGAAAAGTTTGTCTTACCTGTGGTCCCCAGGCTCAAGTTTGCTAGTGGGGTGTTGCCTATGAGCTCTCCACGGCCTCAGCAGCCAGGAAGATCTGCGCCGCCCCTTCCAGGAGGTTCCGTGCACCAGGGTTCCAGATAGCTTTTGTTTTCCTCTGGGGTCAGTACTGTGTGCAGCGTGCAGTCTCTTCTGGTTTCCCAGGCGTGTCCGCCTCTCTGAAGGTTTAGCTCTCCCTCCCACGGGATTTGGGTGCAGAGAACTGTTTATCCGGTCGGTCCCTTCAGGTGCGGTGTCTCAGACGCAGTGGATCTGCTGCTCCTGGGCCCTCCTCTACGGGTACCCAGAGGCCGTCCATCTATTCACTTTTATGAAGTGAAATCTTAGTTTTGTATTTATGTCTGAATTTTCCATTGGTGCTATAGTTCCCTTGGTAGAATGCATGCATACAGCAAAATCATGCA
Organism: Rattus rattus; assembly: GCF_011064425.1. Taxonomy (NCBI): domain Eukaryota; kingdom Metazoa; phylum Chordata; class Mammalia; order Rodentia; family Muridae; genus Rattus; species Rattus rattus. Next base: position 191,045,714 of record NC_046154.1, on the reverse strand, counting down.
TTCTATTCCAGCAGCACATAAATTGGCCATAGTTGTGTATTCCTCTGACACCAGTACTTAGCAGTGCTGGCAAACCTCAAGGTCAGAAGAACTTCAGTAACTTTCCTACACTGGAACCAATCTCAGGGCTTTGCAAAGCTAATAGTGCTGGACAATCACATAAAAAGAAAGGACCCTGAGGATGACAATTGGCATGAGCATGAGCACAGCTACCAGAATGCTAGGGATACACCAGGACTCCAGTGTTAAACTTGAGAAGGAAAATTGAACAAAGAAATATTATATATAGGTTATATATATACATATATATGTATATGTATATATATATTGTACAAATAACATTTTGCCTGCTTAGAGCAATATTTTGTGAGTGGTGGAGTTGTTAATGCCATTTTGAATCTTTTATGCCTTTTATTGATGGAGATGAGTTATTTTAAGGAGTTTTCTAGATGGTTGCAAAAAGTATGAACTGCAGATCTGATAGGAGTGAGATTCGTGTCCTCTAGGGCTAAACTTAAATTGAAAATATGAGAAGCCAATACTTAAATAAACCCACTTTTTTTCTTAACGTATGTGGTATAGGCATGAAAACATGCCCGACTGTACAGGGCAACTGACGAAAATATTATATTCTATCTATGAAATCAAGTAGTTGGAAACATTTGGTGTTTAAGTATAGATTGGAATGTGTTCCATATCAGAAATCATAGAAAAAAGATCAGTTGATATAATAGATGAGTCCTGCTCTTCTGTCTAATTGTGCGGATTTACCAGCACACCCACTGTTAAACATTCTGAGTAATTATGAACAGACGTTGTGATGAGGTCAGGATGTGACAACAAGAAAACACACTATTTAGAAAACCACCAGTCCTGCCTTTTTTTTTAAGAACAGCTTTGTGTGATGGTATGTGTTAGAGATTGAGTCATGCGCTTTCAGAAACTTTCTCTATCACACTTCAAAAAGGTGCTTGACAGCAATTATTATACGTACATATGTACATACATACATACATACATACATACATACATACATACATACATACCATGCATATGATATGTACCCTGTGCCATATGGTATTATACATACCATACATATAATATTTACTCTGTACCAGCTAGTTTTGAGTACATGTCTATGAACTAATTTAATTTCTACATAATTAGAAACATTTTCAGATGTATAAACCAAGACTCAGACAGATGAAGCAGCTTGGTTCAGGGTGTATATACATTTCTGGTGCACAGGACTCAAGTCTAGAGGGTATGAATTAGAGCCTGAACTCTTAGTCGTCTGAATGAACTGCAAGCCAACGCAAGCCCAATAAAGCTTTAAGATATTACAGGACTCATAAGAAAAACTTGCCACCAGGAAAAATATATTGAGAACCATAAATATGTTTTAATGTGCACTATGTATATAGTAACAGTTGTTGCTTCCAAATATTTTATTTAGTCAAAATACTACATAGACACACAGACTTAGAGAAATACAATTTTTCCTTTGTGAGAGCATCAACCGCATTTTATTAAAATTAATAAAACATTCCAGGACAATTGAAACTTTGATATATATTTGTTTAAATCACCAAAACTAGTCCAAAAATCTTTCTATGGCAACAGGTGAAAGAACTCATCAAATTTCTGTAGATAACTTAAAACTTGAATTCAAATGTCTCAAACAACAAATCCCATGTAGATGTTTAAACACTACTGTACTGTTCTTTGTGAACTAGTTACAAAGTCTCTATTATATTTCATTATTGGCTTCACAAGTATTAGAGTGGATATAATATCCCCACCTAAAGGACTCGTGTGAAAAAAACCCCACAATATACGTGAGGATTATTTTATTATTTAATTTATCCTTTTTGTCTCACTTTGCCTCACTTTTTTGTCCACATGCCTTCTTATTTTTCTCCTTGGCTTGCAATGATGCTTTAGTAGGATAATTATAATTAGGATAAAAAGAGAGGAACCACTAAAAGATAATAATAACCCTTCCTTTACTAGTCCTACAAGAAATGAGGGAAGGCTTTTATTTATAGATAGATCTTTAAAAAAGAAACTACAGTGAAGCAATTCAAATAGGCACTGTACAATAATAATTAAATTGATTGGATAAATATGCAGTTTAGTTAGTTTAATACATATATGCCAGTAGTTGTCTTCAGAAAACCTGAGGATTTTTCCCTATCTCCAATATGACAAAAGGTCTCCAATAAAATTTAGAAATGCTCTCTGTGTTGTTATTATGGAATCTATCTCAAAGAATGCATTAGAAATTGCTGGTTTTATCTCCACATATAGGAAAAAGGCCTAATAATTTAGACTGGTCTCCTATCAGCTATAAATGATTTCTGCCTCAGATATTCTTTTGCAGTTTGAATTACTCGCATTTTCTAAACTAATAAATAAATATTTATGGAATGATCCTTGCTTGCTTTTAGAAATAAAGTCTGAGTGGATGAATAAATTTGCTGAAAGATTTTCCAGTCCTTATCTATCCACTGAGGGTAATTGGTTCTACTATTTTCTAACAAGCAAGCTCCATTTACATCTATTTTGATAATTACCCCCTTTGCCTCTGTAATATAGGAAACCAGTGTTAACACTATGTGACAGAATGCTAATTGTTCCCAAGAGTACGTTGAGGCTTCATGTTTTCTGAACAACATTAATGCCTCTAATTTTTAAAGTGCATTATTTGTCACACGTATGGAAACTTCTAGAAGCTTTACTATGATGTACAGCAAAGGTTCTGTCTCTGAAAGGGTAAATAATGCCATGCCTCAGGGTCATTAATGGACATTAGGCTATCATAGGCAGCAGATGTAGGAGTAACGGCTACTCACCTCTTTTAATTGTCAGCTCCAATGCTTACAGCCGCCACCTGCTAAACCTAGAAGCCTCTGTTCAATCTTATCTAGGCCTCGAATGTTTCCACTCTTTGAGACTTGCTGCCGTTGAGTTTACCCTTTCTAGCTCTTTCTGTGCTCTGGTTGATTGTTTCAACTCAGCTGTCCTGGCTCAAACTCCTCTCCAAGCTGACTGATTCAATCTAGCTTCTCTCGGTTTCTTACTGAATTATTCTGCCTGGCCTCATACTAACTTTGACGATCTGTTTTTGCCTTCCGGCTCCTTCTCATTCTCTGACTCAGTCTACCGTCACCTGTGTCTAATTATTCCGTCTTTAACCTGTCTCTGTAAAGCTCTCCCAATAAAACTGCCTCCTTCAGAGAGGTCCTTGGTCCAGTGAAGGCTCGATGCCCCAGCATAGAGGAATGCCAGGGCCGGGAGGCGAGAGGAAGTGGGTGGGTGGGTTGGTGGGGGAACACCCTCATGGAGGCAAGGAGGAGGGATGGGATGAGGGTTTCTGGACCGGAAACTTGGAAAAAGAATAACATTTGAAATGTAAATAAAGAAAATACTCAAAAAAGAAAATGGAAAAAACAAAAACAAAAACCTGCCGCCTCCTTCGTCTCTTTGCACTGCCCCTTAAGTACCTTCCCCACTCTCTTTGTCATGAGAGTCAGGCATATCCTATTCTGTAAAATCGCTTTGATTCTTCACTTTGTCTGCCACCCACTGAGACACCATTTTCAAACACTGGTGCTTCTTTCTACAAACCAACTTTATCTTCATTGTTCGGGATGAAAGGTGTGTAATAAGGGAGTGTCTGCATTCCAGCCAATGGGATTAAGGATACATGCTAAGGCTGAGCCTTAACCACAGCTAGAAATAAGTTTTTCCAGTAAACACAATCTCAGGTTTCGCAGTGTGATCGAATATCCTGTAACGAATAATATAAAAATCCATTACAGAATGAGTGCATAAGCGGTCCGTCATATATTTAAAGCTTTGGAAGTTTGTCAGTGAAATTATAAATCATATAACCGTGGCACATGAGCCATATCTGTCATAGCCAACAAAAATTGTTCTGGTACCTTAGGAGTCAATATAAAATGTGGCACATCTGTCTACTCCGTCTTAAAGGGAAGTTCTGTAATTGGCGACTGTCACATCCAGCCACCAATCAGTAAGTTACCTCAAGATTTTTCCATAGAAAAAGTGCTTTCCTATGAAAAGATTGATGGAAAACTATTGATATACTGGAAATAAGAAAGAGTTTGAGAAATGAGCTACCCTAGAACAATTATACACCAAACCTCTTGAAAATAACCTGCTGTGCTACTAACAACTGCAGCATTTCACAGGTATTGAGGAAACCCTCAGGTGTGGCTGAGGACACCCTTAGGGATGACCCATGTGTTGTGTATTTTCTCCAGTGTGTGCTGTGGCCTTTTGCTTTGTAGATTTTGTAACTGAGTGTGTATACTTTTTTTGACTATGTCCGTAATTGGTTCATCTTTAAGATTAGATGAAGGGTCCATTTTTTGCCACAGGTTTGATATACTTTTTTTCCTAAGTCATTTCATATTAGATGTTTCTTCCCCGTTAGATTTTTCCTCTGTGATACTTTGACAGGTTATGTAAACGTTCTGCTTCCTTAGAAAATCCCAAGTTGAATCTGTATTTTAGAATATAACACACAGTACAGAATTTAAGGACATGGAAACATTTCTCTGTGTGTAACATTTCAAACTCCATTATCGCCAGCAGTATCCACTTATTTAGAATCTTTACCTTTGAGGGACATACATCAATCATGTGTATAGTAAATATGAGAGAGTAGACACAGATAAATTAATTGTGAAAAGCCTCTGCCCATGCCTTTACATGAGTAAAAGACAATGGGAGATGGTGCACTTACAAACAAGACATTCTACTTTTTTTTTCCCCGGAGCTGAGGACCGAACCCAGGGCCTTGCGCTTGCTAGGCAAGTGCTCTACCACGGAGCTAAATCCCCAACCCCGACATTCTACTTCTTTATTACGTAGTTGGTGATTTAACAAAACTGGAATATCCTTAAGAAATCTGCAGTCTCCAAAGGAATGTTAGAAATCTTAGATTATACCTATAAGGTAAAAGAAGTTCAACACTACTTATTTTGCAATTTGAAGTGTGCTGAAATATCATCTACTAGTAACTGACCAAGCCTTGAACCTAATTAGACTAGTTAAATATATTCTAAAGCACGAGTATAAGTATCCTTATATTGCTTTTGTTCCTTTTGCTTAGTTTTGAGATAGAACTTTAATTATAACATTTCTCCTTTCCCTGCTCCAGACCACCTCCTATTCCTTTTATCACCATCCTTCAAATTCATGATCTGTGTTTTCATGAATTGCTATTTTTGCACATATATTTGAATAAACATATATTTCTAAATATAATCTTTGAATTTATAAATGTTGCTTGTATGTATCTTTTTAAGACTGACAGTTTTGAACTAGCCAATCAATTGATTTGCCCTTACCTACTTATGCTGCTCCTGGATTCTCTCAGTTGTGTATATAGTTCTTTGTATAAGGTGGAGGAGGCATCATGGGGTTTTCCCCTCCATTTCTGGCATGCCCACTGGTGTCCTAAATCAGCTCACATTTCATTTTGTGCAGTCCTTTTCATGAGTGAGACTTTATGCATATAGCCTCTGATTGACGATATCCTGACCTGCGCTTGAGACACATATTCTCATTCCCAAATATTCACTACTTATGTGCCCACTCTTTTCTCTAAAGTCCTATTTAAATCTATGATAAATAAGCTAAATAAAAGAATATATAATAAACTAAATAATATATATATAAACTAAATAAAAGAATAACTAATAACTTAATAAACTAAGTAAGAGAAACTAAGAAGAAGATTAAGAATATCTAAAATAAAGAGATTATTGGGTGATGCTTATAATTAAAAACCCATGAAAGGGCTTGAGTCAGAGGAGCATCTCCATAGTTAGTGTGTGTCATAGCTGAATTTTCTGGGCTTTTAAACTTGCATTTGCAATAGAAAGCTTTGATAACCCGGGGAAGCAAGCTATAATCTCAAATATGTATAAGCATATAAAGTTGTAAAAGTTGATTTTTCTCATAATATAAGCCTTTAAATGTGAGCTGAAATAATTAAATACTTCATAGTCAGCATCTGCAAGGGAACTGAATATACATTTACCAAATGGTAGTGTTAAGCATTTACATGTCATCTCACAGATCTGAGGGTCCGGTGGGAAAGTAAATCTGGCCGTTTTCTTGCATATTGCATTTTAGTAAGTTTAGAAATATTTTTGGTATTTCAAGATTTCTAAAAGTTTATGTTTTCCTATAATCTCAACAGATTTATTCAGCAAATACTTGATGATATCTCATTACTGTCACAAAATTCTCAACTGCCTGATATTTAAGACAAATGTTACTAATTATTTTTATCAGGAGGGAAATCCACTTCAATCCATGTGTTGTAAAGACAAAAAAATTATTTTCCAATAGGTGATAAAAGATACCATTTATGACACGTGAAAGCCAAGTGAACATCCCACTTCAGAGGAAATAGAACGTGATGTCACTTCTAGGACTTACCCTCACTGATTTATAGCTCTACAAACTCAAATGAGAAGAGGAATAAAAATGATTATCGTCAGTTGAAGTAACATGTTTAAGATGGTAAACTCTAATTCTAAAATATCCAAACGACTTTTAGTTGCTTGTGACAGCCAAGATAGCATTCCTCTTTTATGGTATGCATATAATAAACACAACAAATTTAATACATTAACAAATGGTTATAAAACAGTCAAATTTAATGTGTGAGCTCTGTATTTGACTTCCCCATTTAAAATGAAACTCCAAGGTCAATGAATGTAAAAGCACACATCATAAAATACCAGTTATTACAGCATCATATTTATTATATATTACCGAGCAACCTTCTTATTCAATAGTAGAGCTGTAGGAATCTCATTACATGGTTTTGCCATGGGATGTCAAGCAATTATTTAAAAATGTATGTCCAAGCACTACATACAGGCATGATAAAATTCCATCTGTTTACAAGAGAACAAGTTTGGTAATAGAAGGAGTGGGATGTATATCTGCAAAACTAACAGGATGATCTTTACTATGTAAAAACAGAGTCAATACATACATAGTTGTAATTACATATATATGAAGTATTCACATACAGAAACATGAACATACACACACACACACACACATGCACATGCACACAAAGAACTCACCTTCTTTTCTGAAATGCTTGTTATGTGAGCATTTTTGTGCTAGAAGTGAAGATGTCTCCTGCATCAAGGGGCAGACTCGTCCTCACTGCTGGAATAAAGGCAGAGCTGACCCTCCATTTCCTCTCTGTTCTGTGATAATAGAACCTTCCTTTTCTCATCCCAGAAACAACAGTTTTTAATCTAGGAAAACATAAAGCAACTCCCAGTCTAGGAACAGATTTAGAAATGACATACCCTTATTGGATCTTTTTTTTTTTTTTAAACCAAAAAGGCACTTTTATTGTGTATTCTCCAGCTTACACAGTCACTGTTGGGGCATTCCTATATCACAATCTAGGGCCATGGCTCTCAAGCTTCCTAATGCTATGACCCTTTAATACAGCTTCTCATGTGGTGACAAGAAAAATAAAATTAATTTTGTTGCTACTTCATAGCTGTAGCATTGCTACTGTGGTGAATCGTAATTAAATATCTGCATTTCCCAATGGTCTCCTTTGACAGAATCCTTTGATCCACAAAGGGGTCTTGACCCACAGTTTGAGAAAGATTGCTATACGAAATGGGTGGGCAGTTAAAGGCATTATTCTGGTTCTTGTTCTTCCACGGGTAAGAACTAGTCTGTCTCTGACTAAATCGAACACATTTCCTTCAGTATATGCAGATAAAACTGTAGCAGACTAAGTTGTTATCTTGGAAGAGGGGTAGAATCTCATCTTGGTTTCCCAGCTGTTAGTAGAGGGATTTATTACTGAACATAAGCAATATTCAGCACCATTACATAATAGCAGCGGACCCAAATTTCTCATAGCGCTTGATATTTATTTCCTCAAAGTGTAAAGATATAGAAACAGATGCTGCTTCCCTCCTCAGCAGGTCTTCTAGCCCTGAATCAACACTGAAGGAGACCTTAAATAATACATTAGTCTTATCACTGAGAGGAAAACAAGTAACTGAGAGAAACATTGCCAAAAGTTTGGTCCATGATGCAGCTGACACATGTATGTCACATACCACTAGCCAAGACAAGTTTCAGTGACAAACAACATTAATGTGACGTAAGTGTATCTATTCAGTATAGCAAGTCACATGTCAATGTGAGGTGATGGATAATGCCTTGCATGAAGAATATATATTTGGAAAGAATAACTTATACTAACGTGAGTGGAGGATGAAATATGTCATCACAGCTCCCTAAGGCTAACAGAGGAGGAGCACCACAATTCTGAGGTCACCATGGGTTACACAGTGGGTTCTGAGGTAGTCTACACTATGCAGTCTGACACTGACACAAAGAAAAGGAAGATAGAGGGGGAAGACAGTGAGAGCAAAACAGGCAGTCAGACAGACAGACAGACTTTTTTCAAACTTTAAGTCAAAATAAACATACATAAATATAATCATTTTATGGAAAACTGATAAGAAAACATTAAGCCATAGTAACATTGTTTTCCCTTTATTGTGAAATTCTTGGCATACTTTCCACTTTTAATAGTCTATGTATTACAAGGATTATCTAAATGCATAAATATTTTTAAACAAAATGATGCAAATGCTATTTAAACAGTGTCATCTTGTGATATGTTTCAAGTTGGTGCTGATTAGAACTAATGTAGAGGACATTACATTTCATTGACTGTCCAGAATTATTTTCACAAAAGGTAAATATTGCCTCTTCCTTTGAATCAATAAATCATGATCCATTCCTCAGAAGAAGTCAATATCTACTTTATTGTTTCTGTAGACTCCAAATGGGAACTTTGATAAATGTCTTTAAATTCTTTCCAAGTTACCGATGGGATGTTCTTTAACAAAAAGCAGAGCTGCCAATGTTGTGCAATTAATCACAGGACAGAGCCTCATTTCTTGAAAATAAATAGACCAATATGTAGTAAAAAGATGAACAGTTCCATTGCATTCTTCAATCACATATTAATGCATTTGAAAAAGAAAATTAATCCACTTAAATGTTTTTGTAAATTTAAGATCTCACATTCCAATGGTTTTTCTGAAATTTGATTGAAAGAACTTATTAAATATTTTCTTTACTTTTCTCCTACTTGATTACTATAGTATCAGATGTTTCATTATGATGACAGAGAACTAGATGAAAATAAACATGTATAATACTTTCTCTTTTCAAATGTTTGTTTTCCATCAAATAAAAGGAAAACAGATGTGTATGTACACATGTACACACAGGAACAAACAAAGACAATTTAAGATGGGTAGAAAACCTGTTGTTTCACAGAATAATATAATAAAATAAGATTATATGTATAAAACTGAAAATAATAAAATGCTTGTGAAGCCCATAGTGATTATTTTATTTATTCTTTCAACAATGGTTATTTTAAAGCATTAAGGGTTGCTTAGGGTAAAATAAATGAAACCCTTTTAATTGTAATTTCCTTAAAGAGAAGTTGTCATACAGATTATTGGAAGTCATAGAAAGTGTTTTTCATAGGTAAATCTATTAAAATGCAGCATTGCTTTTATCTATTAGAATATTTAATTAAATTTGCTAATTGAATGTTAAAAACCACTTGTGCATATTTTAAAATTTGTTACTTAGGTTCTTTTCCATTGCTGGCTTTGTCTTCCAGAGTATAAAAAAAAACAACCCTGATGGATGTAGGAATGAAAAGATGAAGTGCATGAGATTGTGTGTTACTCGCAACCCAAATGGCCGTGTCACACTGAAAACCTGTATCCTTCCATGTGTGCTTGTAATACAAGACGCAAATCAAATTACAACTCAGGTTACCATTGTTGTGATTCTCTGTCTGGATCATTTCTATTCTCCTAGGTAACTCTAGCAGAGCCTCCTGAATCTAGCTTAAAACTATAAAAAGCTCTCCTGAATCACTGGGAATAGCAAATCCACTCTACAACATATGGCAAGTGCCATTGGCACGTGTATTTATATGTTTGCTTAGCCTCTGTGTGAGTGTTTATTCATCAAATGCTTTCCATGGTAATTATAGTTAACAGTTCACTCATAGTTGACTCATCTGTCTAGTCCATTAAATGTAAAAGCTGCATTTAGCATGTAACTGTTCCGTGTTGTTCTTTCAATCAAAAGCACTTAACTCTTTGCAACATGAGGAGCTGTCAGCAAGTGCTTGTTAAATCTCACAGGGATGATGTTCGTTCCCTTTATTTATTTTTTTCACTGAAAATAGATTCTTCTCTCATACAATACATCTCAACCACAGTTTCTGCTCTCTCCACTCCAAGTTTTCTCCCAACTCCCCTCTCCCCGAGACCCAGTCCCTTTGCATTTCCTTTCAGAAAAGAGCAGGCCTCCAAGAGGCAACAACTAAACAAAACAAGATACAATAAGATAGGGCAAAACCCTTCACAGCCAGCCTAGACAAGGCAACCGGAAAGGATAAAAGGAGTCTAATGAGCAGGCAGGAGAACCATAGACACGCCTGTTTCCCACTATTGGTGGCCCCACAAAAACAGCAAGCTAAGAGTCACAACAGGTAAGCAGAGGACCTGACAGAGACTGATGTAGCTCCCATGCTTGTAGATTCAGTTTATGTGGGCCTGTGTGAGCCTTGCTTAGTTGATGTGTCGGGCCACGTTCTCCTGGTGTCCTCCATTCCCTCTGCCTTTCTTTTCCCTCTCCTGAGGGGTTCCATGAGCTCCAATTTGAGGGATCAGATAGAAACCTCTATTTTATAGACTCTCTCCCAACACTGTCTAGCTGTGGGTCTCTGCACAGCGCCCATTGACTACTGCTGAAGGAAGCCTCTCTGATGATGACCGGACAAGGTACTGATCTGTGACTCGAGTAGAATAGCAGAATATTTTTAGGAATTATTTAGTCAGGTATGGGCAAGGAGGGCAGTCCTGTTTGCCTTTACACTAGGTCTCTGAGCTATCCAGTATTTAGTGCCTGGCCATCCACTCACTGTAGGGTACGAGCTCCCTCTTGTGGTATGGGCCTCAAGTTAAAGGAGATATTGGGTTGACACGCTCACAAGTTCTGTACCACCACAACGCCAGCACATCGTGCAGGAAGGACAGATTGTAAATTGAAGGAGTAGCCTATAATAATATTACATCCCTTTAACCCAGCACCAAGAAAGCAGAGGCAGAAGAGGGCTGAGGCTAACCTGGGCTATGTTATAAAACCAAAACTAAAATAGATAAATGATAGATAGATAGATAGATAGATAAATAGATAGATGATAGATAAATGATAGTTGGGTGACAAGTAGACAGATAGATAGAAGATAGAAAAATAGATGATAGATGATAGGTAGATAGATACACAGATGATAGATAAATAGATGAGAGAGAGATAGGTAGCTAGATAAATGATAGATAGATGACAGGTAGACAGATAGAAGATAGATATAGATAAGTAGATAGATAGATAGATAGATAGATAGATAGATAGATAGATGATAGATTGATAGATGATAGATTATAGATAGATTATAAATGGATAGATAATAAATTCATACATATGCATATATACAAACAAAAATACATACATATTAAAAGTACGAACAAAAACTCAGACTATCTGAAATTGACTCTCAAGTTTGTTACTCATTAGTCCAGAACATTTAGCCAGTTTAAATCTTTCTGTTTAATTTCTACTTCTACAAAAATTAGGATTTCAGTTAGAGTTTCATAAAGATTATGAGTTACTCTGTGTCTTAGGGTCGTTATTGCTACAATGAAGCACCATGACTGAAAAGAAAGTTTGTGAGAAGCTATTTACTTAGCTTACATTTCCATATTGCTGTTCATTATTGAAGAAAATCAGGACAGAAACTCAAGCAGGGCAGGCACCTGGAGGCAGGAGCTGATGCAGAGGTCATAGAGTGGTGCTGCTTACTGACTTCCTTCCTGTGGCTTTGCTCACCCTGCGATTTTATAAAACCTAGGACTACCAGCCCAGGAAAGGCACTCCACACAAAGGACCAGGCCTTCCTCCATTGATCACTAATGGAGAAAATGTTTTACAGCTTCCTCAACTAAGGCTTCTTCTTCACTAATGACCCTTTTTCACATCAAGTTGATGCAAAACCAGCTCATACAACCTGTAAATTACCTTAATTGTTGCATATGTTAAAGTAGTTTATATTATACTGTATGAAAAAAAATTCAGTGTTACTTTAAATTTTAAAAAAAACTAAAGCATAAGGTCAACAAAATCATATCAACCAACAGGAATTCTACACACACAACATTCTATCAACACACAAAAATTCTAACTTCTGAAACACCATGTTGACTTGTTAATTCAACAATTCAACTGTTTTTGAATAATTTTCTTTCTGACTCACACTTATCAAAGTTATAATACTTTTGCCACTGAAAATATATAATTTATTAGTCAATTTATGTGCCTGTGTACCAATCTATATCACCTTGAGTATACGAATGAAAACAAGAGAGATAAAATCTATGATTTAGTGAATCTTTCATTCTACTAGGAGAAGAGAGTTCACAGAAATAGACTAAACACTAAGCCAGGCTTGATGCTACAAACCGCCACTTAGAAAGGAGAAAACAGAGAATCAGCCCTATATTCCTAAAATATAGGAAAAGCCTATCTTTTATAATGTAATTTAATTTCAATTAAACAATACTTAATAAATACTAGAGAGGGGAGACACTAGGCAAGTTAATTAAAGCCATATAACAAGACTGAGATCTCCTGCTAGAGGAGGGCTCCTACAGTCTGAGATTTCTAAGAAAAAACTAGATATTGAAAGGGACATTTAATGAAGTAAAAAATATGGGTATTGAGAAGGACTCATATGGTTGGGGCAATCATAAATATCTTCTAAGAAGAGATAACAACTTCTGGAAATCCATAAATACTCAGGGAGAACAAACTTACCTTGATGAAATATTCAAAACAATCCCAAACATTAAAGCATAGAAAACCAAACCAAAAACAACAGAGAGAGAGAGAGAGAGAGAGAGAGAGAGAGAGAGAGAGAGAGAGAGAGAGAGAGAGAGAGAGAGAGAAAAGCTGGTCCATCATGGGACTTGGATGTTTAACAAGTTCCTCTGTGTGTATGGATGTTAAGGCTCTAAAGTTCTCATAAGTCACATTAAATAAAAGACAATGTAAGGATGTTTTATTTTTAGGACTGGCATTAGTTAACCATTATTTCTTAGGCCACTATTTATGTCATGCCATGAATAACTGAAAGGTGGCAATAAGAGACAGAAAATTTACAAAACTGTTCTTGGGGCTCTTTCTGCAAATCCAGTACTACAAAGTATAATAGTTGGAAAACTCCAACACAAGGAGGGAAACTACACCCTAGAAAAAGCAAGAAAGTAATCTCTTTGCAACAACACCAAAAGAAGAGAGACACACAAAAAGAATTCCACTTCTAACAACAAAAATAACAGGAAGCAACAATCGCTATTTCTTAATATCAATTAAGATCAATGAACTCAATTCCCCAATAAAAAGACATAGATGAACAGAATGGATATGTAAAGAGGACCCAGGATTTTGCTGCATACAGGAAACACACCTCAGAGACAAAGACAGACACTACCTCAGTGTAAAAGGCTGGAAAACAATTTTCCAAGCAAAAGATTCAAAGAAACAAGCCTGAATAGTGATTGTAATATCAAATAGAATCAATTTTCAACCAAAAGTCATCAAAAAAGATAAGAATGGACATCATACTCATCAAAGGAAAAATCCACCAAGGTGAACTGTCAATCCTAAATATATATGCCCGAAATGCAATAGCACCAAAATTCATAAAAGAAACCTTAGTAAAGCTCAAATCAGACATTGCACCTCACACAATAATAGTAGGAGATTTCAACAACCCACTCTCATCAATGGACAGAAATCATCATGGAAACAGAAATTAAACAGAGACATAGAGAAACTAACAGAAGTTATGAACCAAATGGATTTAACAGATATTTATAGAACATTTCACACTAAAACAAAAGGATATACCTTCTTCCAAGCACCTCATGGCACCATCTCCAAAATTGAACATATATAGACCACTAAACAGGATTCAACAGATACAGGAAGATAGAAATAATACCATGCATTCTATCAGATGACCAAAGAATAAGGCTGGTCTTCAACAAATACAAAAATGACAGAAAGCCCACATATACATGAAAGTTGAACAACACTCTACTCAATGATAATTTGGCCAAGGAAGAAATAAAGAAAGAAATTAAAGACTTTTTAGAACTTAATGAAAATGAGGGAACAACATACCCAAACTTGTGGGACACAATGAAAGCAGTGTTAAGAGGAAAACTCATAGCTCTGAGTGCCTCCAAAAAGAAACCGGAGAGACCATACATTAACAGCTTAACAGCATACTTAAAAGCTCTAGAACAATAAGAAGCAAATACACCCAGGAGGAGTAGAAGGAAGGAAATAATCAAATTCAGGGCTCAAATCAACCAAGTAGAAACAAAAAGGACTATACAAAGAATCAACAAAACCAGAAACTGGTTCTTTAAGAAAATCAACAAAATAGATAAGACCTTAGCCAGACTAACCAGAAAGCACAGAGAGTGTATAGAAATTAACAAAATCAGAAATGAAAAGGGAGACATAAAAACACAATCTGAGGAAATTTTAAAAAATCATCAGATCCTACTACAAAAGCCTATGTTCAACAAAACTAGAAAATCTGGAAGAAATGGATAATTTTCTAGACAAATACCAGTTAAATCAGGAAGAGATAAACCATGTAAATATCCCCATAACTCCTAAAGAAATTGAAGTAGTTTTTAAAAGTCTCCCAACCAAAAAGAGCCCAGGACCAGAGGGGTTTAGTGCAGAATTCTTTCAGACCTTCATAAAAGACCTGATACCAATACTGTTCAAACTATTCCACAAAGTTGAAACAGAAGGAGCACTATCTAACTCGTTCTATGAAGTCACAATTATGCTTGTCCCTAAATTACACAAAATCCCAACAAAGAAAGAGAAGTTCAAACCAATTCCCCTCATGAATATTGAATCAAAAATACTCAAGAAAATTCACACAAACTGAATCCAACAACACATCAAAATGATCATCCATCATGATCAGGTCGGCTTCATCTCAGGGATGGAGGAACAGTACAATACACAGCAATCCATCAACATAATCCACTATATTAACAAACTCAAAGAAAAAAAACCCACATGCTCATTTCATTAAATGCCAAGGAAGCATTTGACAAAATTCAACACCCCTTCATGATAAAAGTCCTGGAAAGGTCAGGAATTCAAGGCCCATACCTAAACATAGCAAAAGCAATATGCAGCAAACCATTAGCTAATATAAAACTAAATGGAGAGAAACTTAAAGCAATCCCACTAAAATCAGGACTAGACAAAAGCTGCCCACTCTCTCCCTAATTATTCAATATAGTACTCAAAGTCCTAGCCAGAGCAGACAATGAAAGGAGGTCAAAGGGATAAAAATTGGAAAGGAAGAAGTCTAAATATCACTATTTGCAGATGATATGATAGTGTACTTAAGTGACCCTAAAAGTTCCACCAGAGAACTACTAAACCTGATAAACGACTTCAGTAAAGTGGCTGGGCATAACATTAACTCAAATAAATCAGTAGCCCTCCTCTACTCAAAGATTAAACAGGGAAATGACACCCTTCACAATAGTCCCAAACAATATAAAATACTTCGATGTAACACTAACTAAGCAGTGAAAGATGTGTATGCCAAGAGCTTCAAGTCTCTGAAGAAAGAAATTGAAGATTTCAGAAGATGGGAAGACCTCCCATGCTCATGGTTTGACAGGATTAATATAGTAAAAATTGCCATTTTGCCAAAAGCAATCTACATATTCAATGCAATCCCCATCAAAATTCCAACTCAATTCTTCATAGAGTTAGAAAAAGCAAAAACTATTTTCTACAATAAAAGAACTTCTGGGGGAATCACCATCCCTGACCTCAAGCAGTATTACAGAGCAATAGTAATAAAAACTGTATGTATGTTATTGGTAGAGAGACAGGCAGGTTAATCAGTGGAATAGAATTGTAGGCCCAGAAATGAACCCACACACCTATGGTCACTTGATCTTTGACAAAGGAGCTAAAACCATTCAATGGAAAAAAGCATATTCAACAAATGGTGCTGGTTGAACTGTAGGTCAGCATGTAGAAGAATGCAAATTGACCCATTCTTATCACCCTGTAGAAAGTTTTAGTCTACGTGGATCAAGGACCTCCACATCAAACCAGATACACTCAAACTAATAGAAGAAAAAATGGGGAAGAGTCTCAATCACATGGGCACTGGGGAAATTTTCCTGAACAAAACACTAATGGCTTACGCTCTAAGATCAAGAATCGACAAATGGGATCTCATAAAACTGCAAACCTTCTGTAAAGCAAAGGACACTGTCATTGGGACAAAATAGCAACTAACAGATTGGGAAAAGATCTTTACCAATCACAAATCTGATAGAGGTCTAATATCCAAAATATACAAAGAACTCAAGAAGTTAGACTCCAGAGAGCCAAATAACCCTACTTAAAAATGGGGTACTAAGGTAAACAAAGAATTCTTAGCTGAGGAATATTGAATGGCAGAGAAGTAGCTAAAGAAATACTCAACATCCTTAGTCATCAAGGAAATGCAAATCAAAATAACCCTAAGATTCCACCTCAAACCAATCAGAATGGCTAAGATAAAAAAGTCAGATGACAGCAGATGACAGCAAAGACGTGGAGAAAGAGAAACACTTCTCCACTGTTGGTGGGATTGCAAACTGGTACAAACACTTTGGAAATCAGTCTGGAGGTTCCTCAGAAAATTGGACATTGCAACACCTGAGGACCTAGCTATACATCTCCTGGGCATATACCTAAAAGATTCTCCAACAAACAACAAGGACACATGCTCCACTATGTTCATAGCCATCTTATTTATAATAGCCAGAAGCTGGAAAGAACCCAGATGCCCTTCAAAAGAGGAATGGATGCAGAAAATGTGGTACATCTACACAATGGAGTACTACTCAGCTATCAAAAACAATGGTTTCATGAAATTTATAGGCAAATAGATTAAACTAGAAAATATCATCCTACCTGAGGTAACCCAATCACAGAAAAACACACATGATACACACTCACATATAATTGGATATTAGCTCAAAAGCTTGAATTACCCAAAATACAATCCACAGACCACATGAAGCTCAAGAAGGATGACTAAAATGCAGATGCTTCGTTCCTTCTTAAAAGGGGGAACAAAAATATTCATAGGAAGGGATATGAAGTCAGAGTTTGGAGCAAAGACTGAAGGAACAGCCATTCATAGCCTTCCCCCAAGTTGGACCATATACATACAGCCACCAAAACTGGTTAGATTGATGAAGCTAAGAAGTACATGCTGACAGGAACCAGATATAGGTGTCTCCTGAGAGACACAGCCAGAGCATGTCAAATACAGAGGTGAACACTACCAGCAAACCATTGAATTGAGAACTGGACCCCTTTGGAGGAATTAGAGAAAGGATTCAAAGAGCTGAAAGGGCTTGCAACCCTATAAGAACAACAATGCCAACCAACCAGACCTCCCCGGGACTAAACCACTACTCAAACACTATACATGGTCTGACCCATGGCTCCAACTGTGCATACGTAGCAGAGGATAGCCTTGATGGGCACCAATGGAAGGAGAAGCCCTTGGTCCGTCCAAGGTTGGACCCCCAGTGTAGGGAAATGTCAGGGGGGCTGGAAGGAGGAGTGGACGTGGAGAGGAACACCCTTATAGAAGAAGGGGAGAGGGATAGGATAGGGGGCTTATGACCGGGAAACCGGGAAAGGAATAACATTTGAAATGTAAATAAAAAAAATCCAATAAAAAAAAAAGATGAATGGTATGTGAGAAGGATGTACAAATCTACTATATCCCAAAGATAATTTCAGGGGACAGAAGAAAATATGCAATATAGTCATAGGAAGGAGAATATTAGGGATGAAATTAAAAAAAAAAGTCACGAAAACCAAAGCAAAATGGAATAAAACCCAAATAGCATTAAAATCAAACTCACTGAGTCAAGAAAGTGCTCAGACCATTGCACTGTTCCAACCCTCAAATTTGGTGATATATAGCACTGTCCAAGGTTATGAGAGAAAGAGTATTAGTGATAAGACAAACTTGGGTGTGTATAATGGCCACTTAAATGACCTGTAGTTACCTTTTCTTCATTGGAACTCATAATCACCCCCACCATAACACACACTGAAGACTTAAAGTTACAATGATATATGATTCATACAAGAGGCATGCTACTCTATTGGTTGGGGGACATGGGGGCAGCGTGGCTCAGGGAGGAAAGTATTTGTCTCCTAAGCAGAAGAAACTGAGTTGAGATCCCAAACACTCACTTAAGCCAGGACCAGACTCACAGGGTTGATCTCAGCCTGGGTGGGGGTGGAGGAGGTGAGGATGGAGTCCAAGCCGTAGAAGGCTTTGGCAATCAGTCTAGTTTAATCAATGACTGGTAGGTTCACTGAGTATTCTCATCTCAAAATACAAACAGATGATGCATGGTGGAATGAGGGAACGAAGCTGAGAAAAACATTCATCTTTCATCTCTGGCCTCCAAATGCAAATTCACATGCCTATCTGTAAGATCGAGGAAGGTGGGGCAAGAAGAGGGAGGGAGGAAGATAAAAGAAAGGAAGAAAAAAATTAAAATGAAGTTTTACTTTCTTAAGTAAAATTCCACCTCTGTGTACACCCATACCAGGTAAGACAGCTGGACACTGGTTAGCTAGTAGATATCATAAAATCCTTCACTTTTGCTTTCGGCTTATATTCAAAGCCTTTGGGATTTTTCTCTTCCACATGCCAACTCCCTTACAATCAAGTGTAAGTCTAAAGAGAGACTTAAATGCACCAAAATGTCTGATTCTTCTCTAAGAGACGAGAAAACATATGGGGACAGTAGCAGTAGGGTGATGAGAAACATGGAGCTATGAAAGTCACCTGTGCTTTATTGGTATAGTAAAAGATCACAAAGCAAGGGAGAGGCTTAAAATGATGACCAGACACAATCACACCCTGGAAGTGGGTCTATGCGGTTGTTCAGAGGTAACTTGTAAAGGTGACTAAAGGAGAGGAATGGATGTCAAACTCCTGATCTTGGCCTCCTACGTTAAGGGAGCAGAATTCTGAAAAGAGCTGAATCTGAAACACAGAGTTGGGAATGAGAAATAGGCTTGGATATCCATAGAATAGGAATGTGATAATGCTATTATTATTCAATTTATTTCAATTCTTAGCTCTAATTTCCTACAGAACTTGCATCTGCTGTTGGTACCTGCAAGAGTTAGTGTAATAACAAATACCAGCGTTCTTTTGTAATTCAAGTACATTATGTCAAAGCCGCTATACATCAATTTCAGATATTTTTTCTCGCTGGCATTTTATCAATACTTATCTGGCAACTAAGCCTTTCCAGATATGAGGACAAAACAGATAACTCTAAAGTTACCTGTGACAGATGCTATATTGAGTTGATTAATGAGCTTATCCTGCTTTTCAGTTCACTAGCAGCTCCCATTCATCACTGCGGATTGCCATTAAGATTACTAAAAAATTCTAAAGAGTGTTTATGTGTAAGTTCAACGACCAACTCTCTTCCTGAAGGTGTATACTTTGAAACGCAATCTCATTCTGCTGAGAAGACGCCTAATTTAATGTTCATGTATTCTCAGGATGAGATAATGCAGTAGTTAACTCGCATTTGCTCACTAGAGTTCCAAATGAAGACACACTTTCTCCAAATCTGGATACGAGCATCTGGTCCTTTCCAATATAATTTAAACTCTTGGTGTGAAACAAAAGTAAGACTGGCGTTAGAGACAATCAAATTTAACTGTATATATTACTCACCTGGCCATTGTTACTCTCATCTGTAGATTCCTGGGGAAGAAATATGGGGGAAATGAGAGAAAAGGAAAGAATAATTTTGATATAGGACACAGAACAAGAAGGAAGGGTTGGATATGACACAGAAGTACTGGAGAATTCCATGATGAGTAACTCTGTGGAAGGGTTTGGAAAAATGCTCTCTGGATGTTTATGAAGCTTAGAGAGGCAATTGAGAGGCTGTGTCAGGACATAATAGATAAATCAAAATGATCTATTTTAACTATTCCCCCCTTCCCTGTCTTTCTTCCAAACTTCCCACGTACCCTCCTTGTTCTCTTTTAAAATCAAAAACCCCATGTTCCCCTAATTATTTTTATTTTTCTTTGCATTATAAGGGGAACATTGCTGAAACCCATAATAAAAATTCAGAGGTATGGAGCCCAGTCCCAATGGATACACCTCCTGCATGGATGGCTTTGGGATCCTTACAGAGTAGTGGGCAGGAAGAGTTTTGGAGTCAGAAGATCAGGGAGTTTCCTTTGAGATTTTGTCTACTAGGAATGTAAGGAGCTACACTCATAAAGTCTCACTCATATGACTGACTGCCTGAACATGAGCTCAACAGGGATGGCGCCAAGGAAGACATGCTAAGGCAGATGGAAGGAAGTTCGAGAGGCTTCATCCCTATGTAAAGAACTGCAGATACGGAAGAAGTGCCTAGAGTGGGAGAAATACTTTCCCCCAGGGAAGAGGACACCGATTGATGATCCAATAGTAGATGGTCAGCCTGAAAACGTACATTTAAGCAGCATTATACAGACTGTATATGGTTTTCTATTTAGGAATGTTTGTGTGTGTGTGTGTGTGTGTGTGTGTGTGTGTGTGTGTGTGGTGTGCTTGTGCGTGTGTGTGTTTTATTTAAAAAATTCTCTTTTAATAATTCTTAAACTTCACAATAAAATGATATTTAAACATAAATGAATCGGGCGGCTTTAAACATAGTGGGAGAGTTACATAAGTTGCACTTTTTACCTCACCTGCTCAACTTATTTGCCAATATCCATTTGAAAAACAACTCTGGAATCTGCCAGTGTGAGAAGAAGCAAAATGATTCGTGATTTAGAGAAACCTAGTTAGACGATAATTGACTTTGAAAATAAACAAATATGGTATTTATAACTGTCTTGGATAGTCATATTGGTTTAAAACTCACTATTTTTGTTTAAAACTCACTATTTTTTATTTTCTCATGGTGTTCGTGTTGAGAGCAGTTCAACATGCTCCAGTCTTAGAAAGAATGGATCTTTGTCTCTGCCTATTTTTTTTTTAGGAGAGATACCATTTTCGTGATGCCAGCACACCACTTCCCAAACTAAATCTGTTTGCTTCAGAACAGAGGTGGGGCCCGCGGGGGTAATAGAAGCTATGGGTTTCATGGTAGTAGCCGTATTGCCACAGTGGAAGTCAAACTGTTTAATTCTGGGCAACTGAATGGCTAGTTACTGGCAAGCGATCATCATTTTTCCTGACATCCCATTATGACTCTGTTCTTATCAGCCACCACTGTGAATTGATAATTGCTAACAAAGCATTGCGGTACATTTGCCAGATTTAAACAGATTTCATGGCGCACGGCTGCAATTTCACGCCCTTTCTTCAGAGGCTAAATGCGTGTCAGCTCCAGGGTGTAGCACATGGCACCAGACAGCAATGTTTGATTAGCTGGTCTACAGAGAGTGAGGAGGGTCGATCTGTTCTCAGATACTTCTGTTTCCAACGGGGGAGCTAATCTGTGGTGAGAATAACTTTTATTTGGCAATTTTCTACCAAAGAGCTTCAGCGAGTCTCACAGTTCTTAAGTGTAGGGCAGACTGACAATAAATCCCAGTTTTACATATTCTATAGAGACAACTCGTTCTTATTTCACATTTTTAATTTATAAGATGAACCGCTACGACTTTATTCTGCCTAGGTACTAAAGGTTCATGAATGTTGAAGAGAAACAGTAAGGTGAGAGACGGAGAAACTATCTACAGCCGACAGAAAATGAAACACAAGTTGCTATATTAGCTGGAAAATTTTAAGAGCTAAGTGTGCATAGAAAAGCCATCTTCCAATTATGTATGTAAAACCCGAGACTCGAGAGCCAATGAGAACTGCATGGGACAACTTATCAGCACCAGTTTCCCGATTTGCTCTTCTCCTAGGCATTATCCTTTTCTTGTTCATTATTTTAGGGTTCATCAGAGCCACAAATTAAAGTGTTATTACTTGCATACATTACTCTCCAGTTGACTTTGATGATAAGCTGGGGCGCTTCCTGTCATTATCATTGCCAGAAATAAAGGTCAAACTTCTTCCTCCACCCATCCCCAGAGAGGCGACGTAAAACAGAGCTGCTCACTGTCGGCTGGGCAGATCTATTCCTGCTGATCCCCTACGGTTCCTGACCATGGATTGCCAGATGTTTGGAGATATGTAAAAAGAGATTGCCCCATTTTGCTTTTTTTTCTTTAACCTTGGAAGTGTAACTATAGAATAAACCTGGTAAGTAGCTCCAGTTTGTGCCAGTAAAATAATACCCTGCCTTCTGGACAAATATTCTCTTTAAAAATGACTACCAACTTGGCAATTGAAATAGAAAGTATGCAAATTTTCAACGCCTTGATGTGTGCCTGTGATGTGGTCCAGCTTAAACAGTGTTCTATGAAAGTCACCATTCTATTCATAACCCTTAGCAGAACCCTTAGGCTCATTTAAAGTAACTTTTGGGTTTTCAGAATAAAATCACAGAAGATAGGAATTCAGTATATGTCTGATATTAGCAAAAAAAAAAAAAAAGAAAAGAAAAGACATCGCTCTAGGAGCACAAGTGATAAATTCAAGTTGCTTTGGATGTAGCCTTTGTTGAATATTATGGCATGTAAGAGTGGGATTTATAATGCCATTCCTCAATAGAATCTTACATATAATCCAACTCAGGATGAACTAAAGAAATGGTTGTTGTGTCAGGATTTCTTTTTCCAATTGTTTCTTGAAAAGACACTTTGTGGAATCTGTTAACTTTACTTCCTTTCTGGTATATTAGACGTGAGATGGTTTGTTGCTTGCGTTCTTCTCTATACCTCTTTTCTTTTCTCCAACTTGATCTAAATAACAGTCTAGTCTTGCTTGTTCAATATTATGATAGCTATACATGTATTCAAAATGGAAAGATCCACCTTCAATCTGGGTCACATCCTCAGGTGTTTGTAAACCTATATAAAAAGCCTATATAAAAAGAGCACAGACAAAGGAAGCTTTTACTCTTCGCCTGCATTGCCTCACTCTCTTGGGTAACTTCATTCTATTATAGTCTACTTCTCTGGGAATCAAACATATACTGAAACCAGGCTGAGACATCCCGTCTCCTGGACTGAACAACTAGATTATTGGATTTTCCATTTGTAAACAGCTATTATTAGATTCACTAGTCCACAAACTATAAGCAACTCTAAGTTCCCTTTAAACACACACACACACACACACACACACACACACAGAGAGAGAGAGAGAGAGAGAGAGAGAGAGAGAGAGAGAGAGAGAGAGAGACTCATCATATCAGTTTTGTTCCTGTAGAGAAGCCTAGTTGGAGGTCTGCAAGAGGCTCTGTTGCTACTGCTACTGCCTCTACACAGTCAAGTTTCTGTAAGAGTAGAGCTACAGGAGCCAGATTGGATAGGGTTTTAATTAGGTTTCCAATGTTCTGAAGAAACACCACGACCAAGGCAACTCTTACACAGGCAAACATTTAATTGGGGCTGGCTTATAGATTCAGAGGTTTAGTCCATCATCATCATAGCGGAACTCATGGCAGACATGGTGCTAGAAAAGGAGCTCAGAGTTTTGCATCTTGCTCTAAAGGCAACCTGGAGAGAATGGCATCCTCAAGCAGCTCGTAGGAAGCTCTCTTCTGCAATGGGTAGAGCCTGAGCACAGAAGGAGACTTCCAGAGCTTCCACAGGGAGATGCCATCTCCAACAATGCCATACCTCCTAACAGTACCAGTCCCTTTGGGTAAAGCATATTCAAACCCCAACAGTAGAGACTGAAGAAGTGAATGACAGGACAAGACCCAGACGTAAGAGTTGGTGAAAAGATGGATAGTATATCTAGGATGAGGGCAGGCAAATTTCAATTGGACTACACTGACTTCCCGCCAAGGAGGGAGCTGAAGGAGAGCACGTGGACAATCAGGAGTTCTCTGCCTTAGAGTCTTAAGCCACGCTCACTTGTGGTTAGATGAGAGGTCATCTGCGCCTTTGACTCTCAGTGTTAGACTCTCTTTTTATGAGCTCCAAGGGAAGCAATTGCAATTTTTCTGAATCTGGTGTGTCTAATAAGTCATTGGGCCTGCTTTTCCTGGTGTGATTTTAATACTGCTCCATCCTCATAAGTCTTAATTTGCTTCAAATGCTTATAGGGTACCAACATTTCTACTTTTGCTCTTTTAATCCAGCTGTCTGTGGCTTATGGGTGGAACTGGATAAGTGATTTTGTTTAGTTATTTAAGAAGGTTCAAAGTCAACGTCATCTTCAAAGTGAAATCAAATGCTACTCATACAACAGAGTTTCTCAGGTCACAGGATCATCTGATAAATCAATGCTACACAATGTGGAGTAGCTTAGAGCAGTGCACAGCGTGATTCCAGAATGCGTCTACAGAAAGAGGGAGTAGAGCCAGGGTCATATGTGTTCTTTGACATAATTTCCCCATATCCCAGGTGTCATTTTATTCTCCTAATATCTCTGTTGATATGGAAACTTTTTAAGTTAGATGAATTTAAGTTTGGATAGCCTGAAATTTGCCCAACCACTATTCACAAATTAAAGTACAAACAACCAGTACTGTAGGATGTTACAACATTTGCAGACAAGGTTTTTACAGAGATAATTGGTTAACAATAAAGCTATTTCAATGGCCCTATGTTTGGCATTCTTCCAGCAAAAAAAAAAAAATACCAACAGCCACACCAACAGAGAAAAGAATAGACAAGCATGCTATTAGATGTTGACCAGCTAGCAACAAGCCAGGGACTGTCTCCCTGGAAAGAAAAGCTTTCCTCAGCAGACCTTCGGGAGGAATACCACTTCAAGCACTGCTACTTCTTCTACTTCTTGTATCAGGAGCTCTGAGCAAACTAATTTCTAATGTTCATATCATCTCACCAATGGTACTGACGTAATACATCAAATAACCCATTTTTCTTTCTTTCATGCGTTTGGGGGTTGTAGCTAAATGTTATCCACCAACCTGAAGGCAGCTATATTTCACACAGGTTGTTTTTGTCTTGTTTTAATTTGTCATCCATCGTCATTTTACCTTGTTTGTTTAGGTTGATATATATTCACAGGAAATGGAACTACAAAGTCAAAGACTATGCATTGCTTTTTGTGTTTATGTTTTTGCCAAATATTTGCCAAATACTCTATCAAAAGACTCCTATACTCTAGTATATTACTGGTAGTTTAAGGTGTTTGTTTCCTTTCACTCAAGTCAGTACAGGGAAATTTCCATTTTAACCTGCATGGTGATACCCAGAGAGAAAAGCTTATTTCTAAATAGGAATACATTTAAGACTTTTGCTTTTTCTATGTATGCATTTGGGTTTGCATGTCCATGAGTGATGGATGCTTTGATGTGTATATGCATATATGTGTAGATTCATTGTGCATGTGCATATGTGCATACTGAGGCTCCCTGTTGACAAAGTGACTTTCCAGGGTCACTCTCCACTTTATTATTTACTATATGCTCAACCATATGGGCCAATCTAGCTAGCCATCTTGCTCTTGCTAGCTTCTCTTGCCTTCAAGACACTAGAATTACAAGTAATTTGCCACCTATACCCAGTAATTATATAAGAGGTATGGTTCCACACTTTGGTCACCATAAATATGTGGCATGAATTTTAACCATTGCACCAATGTCCCAATGCAAATTTAAGACCTTTTGAAAAATACTCTTGTTCTTTTAAATATCTTCACAGTGAAGGAAGTATTTATATCTATTTTCAGAACATTCTTATTTTTGTGTGATAATTATTTTCCTTTCCACAACTTATAAAATATGAAAGAAAAATCAATTACAATTAAATATATAATCATTCTAAAGTATCTCATGATCTTTAAAATAATGTTCACTGTGATTTTTACATGTGTTAATTAGATGAAAAGTAATACTTCTGTTGTTCTAATATTTTAGCCTTATATTAACCTTTGTGCGTGCTTAAAGAAGTATTCTAAACTTTCGACTGTTAGAGTGGTTTGCTCAATATAGACTTCTTTAACATCTTTCTGTGTTATTTGCCAAAAATATGCTCATTTTTTATCATTTTATAATTCTTAGTTGATTGGTTGTTTTGTTTTGCTTGCTTGTTCCCTTGTTTTTAGTGATTTGAAGGTTTTTGCTACATAGTAAAAGTATGTATCATGGTTCTTGAACTGAGATTTTCTCCAGAATTCCTGTTTTGTTAATTTAGCCTGCAGACCCAAGTGTGGATGCTTAGAAATTAAACACCCCTTGCCTTCTCTCATGTCCGTGGCAAAAATCTGTTTGTTTTGCCTCCCAGCTTCTTAATTAATGTACTGTTTCCTTGAAATAGGTTGAATGACATATGAAATTACTGCTATTTGATTCATTTTTCTATCTGCAGAAAAGTACAATGTGATGTGATTCAACCTAGTATGTAACATTTTTAGCCAATCAAAGTTAAAGACTTATACATGAATCATATGCATTTTTACCCTGAGACATATGTAAGATTGTTTCATTACAGATGGTTGTGAGCCAGCATATGGTTGCTGGGAATTGAACTCAGGCCCTTTGGAAGAACAGTGAGTGCTATAAAACTCTGAGCCATCTCTCCAGCTCTGTAGAGTATCTTTAAGCCTATCTTCATTTTTTAAATCTATTAGTATCACAATTTGATATTTCATTTTTTGAGTGGTATTTCTCACTATTTTAGCTTTGCTGTTCTTATTGAAATTAGGTTATTTAATAGATACATAAGCAGAGAAGAGACACATTTTTCTTAAAGAATTCCAAAAATCTATGCAAAGATATATCAACTTCATAAAGTAGAGGAAAAATATATCAAGTATTAACATTATCATAACGAAACTTTTGAGAATCCACTGTACTAAATATTCAAAGCTAACAATTACTGCTGTTAAATTGAAATTATGTAGCACTGATAAAGAGTTATGACAAGTATATGTCACCATTCATCAATCCCTCTGAATCTGTTACTGAAATTAATCATAAGGAATCATTGCATAACATCAGATGGGAAGCAACCTAGAAAATGGTCACCTCTCTTTCAATTGATAAATGTTATGTTCAAAATAACTAACAAAAGGCAGGCATGAGTAAGAAGGCATGCTATCTCTTGAATGTCTTGGCAATTTTGATTCTACTCTCACGAGGAAATTATTGCTGACAACTGAAGAAAAGTGAATCATTCCTTTAGATTAGAGTGCCCAGTGTCATACTAAAGCTAATTTCTTAGTTTCAATAAAGAACTCTCATTTAAAAGATGACCATAATAGGATAGATTAATAGGATTATCATTAGTTTTTTCAAATTTATATGAATATAAAATTATATCATAATAGAACTTTGTTTAATATTTAATTGGCCCTTATGATTTACAGAGTTTCAAAGGCCATGGAGTTAAATAAGAAAAGTAATGTAGAGACACATGTCCTATTACTGTTACATTTTTAAGACTTTTTTCCATCTTAGGTATTTCTATTGACATGCAATAATTGAAAATATTTATGGAGGAAAGCATTATATTTTAATCTGTGTATACATGTAAAATAATCGAGTTGGACTAATTCACATTTTTTCTTATGTAAAATTACCAATTTGGACTAATTTTCATTTCTGTAACTATCATTTTCATGGGGGGAAAACTTCACTCTCATTTATCTTACTGATTTTATTTACCAATATGTATGCTAATGCAGAAGCAAAGGGGGTTCCACACATAGACAAAGATGTACAGGCAACTAATGACTGCATGATGGGAAATTACCTCTCCCAGGAATGAGTCCCCTAATCGGTTATCCAACAAATGGCTGGCCCTGAAATAATAAACACACAACAAAAATAGACCCAGCCTGTTATATTTGTATCCTCTAAACAATGAACTGTGTCTGTGATAGGGTGATGGATTCTGTGTGACTGAAACTGAAAATTGGAGAAACTACCACCTCAGTAGTAGTAGGACATATATGTTATCTTTCATACTATAACATATCTTAAAGTGGAATTTGTCTTATCCTTCATGACATCTCAGAATTATAACCAGGCAGCAGTTATGATTTCATTTTCAATTGCTTTGATGGTAAAACTTGATTCCTTTCATAAATACAGGTTTTTCTGTCTTCAACATATTTTTGCAAAATAAAATATCTATGTGCTATTTTTAAGAGAAGAATGTTGTCACCCTGAGTACATCAGTGTATCTAGATCAATTTCTTCTCCATGCTGCTTTAGTTTACCTATAGGCTAGGATGGCTATAGGGCAGAAGCTCTTCTTCTGATGACTAGCCAACCTCGTGAATGGACCTAAGATGATTGCCAGAGTGAACATAAGACAACCTTTAACTTCATTATAAACATGTGTATGCTCAGTGACACAGCCTCCATTTCCATGATAGTTGATAGCTACAGGATCCACTATAAAATTTATAAAGAGGTAACTGAGGCACGGACATAATTCTTTGAAGTATAAGTCTCCATTATTAATCTACCCCTCTCACATCCTACTCCATGCGATAGCCTCTGGCCTTTGAAAACTGACAAAGCAATATGTAATTTTCTTTCCATGTCTACTATTGGCAAGGAATGATAGGTTCAACCCCTACTTTGCCTTGCTATCTTCCCACAGTTCCAAGGTCCCAACCTGGATTCAAGCTGAAGGAGGCAAACAGCTCCGATAGATTTTCCTCTCAGCACACAAATATGGTACAGAACACAAAGGATGAAGCACATGCAAAATGAAAGGGAATTAGGTAATTTTTAGTAAGAGAAGTTCAATACTCATACTGCAACCCCTGCACATTCAGTGGGTGGTGTTTGTGCTGATTACTGAGATGTACTGTACTGATGTTCTATGGCACAGTGTGTGATGGGGAAACTAAGTTACAGCTCTTCTTGTGTCTTGGTGTTAGATCCTGGGAATTGCCACCAAGATTACTCTAATATGTTGTGGATATCTATTTTTGGTTGGTTTTACACTTATTTTTGAGAGGATATTTGTTTTGCTGTATTCATTATTAAATAAGTTAAATTCTATGATTTTCCATTTTATAATAAACGATAATGATGACAAAAAAAATAAAAAAATAAAAAAAGTAAAAAAAAAAATCTGACAATAATGTGGTTCCTGCATGTTTTTAGAAAACCAACTAATACTGTCTAGTAAAACTTAAGTAGCCTCTATATTAAACCATCAGAATGACTGTCAAAATGGAATAAAATCTCCCACAAAGTGGGGAAACACTTCTAAGAAATGCTTCATGGCAGCTGTATTACATCCCCTCACACATGTTGCCGTGATAAAAGACCCACTATGCAATTAATGGCAACGAAAGATTTATTTTGACTCCAAGTTTTGGCTCAGATTCCAAGAGAATACAACCCACCAGGGCAGGGAATGTGTCGCAGTCCATGGCACCAACCATCAGGCAGTAGGGAGTGTACAGGATGAGGGGCCAAGCTCCATCTCAGGGACTCACTTCCTCTAATGAAAACTCCCAAACCTTAGTGCTCCACAAACTTCCAAACCGCTCTGCCAGCTGACGATCAAGCATTCAAATGCATGAATGTATGGTGAATAGTTCACTCTCAAACCACAATAATCACTTTATTTATATTTCACCTTTTATGTTTCAGTTGAATGATATGTAACAAGAAGACAAGATTATATCTAAAACCCCCCTTTTAATGTAGTTAAATTAATATAAGTGAGAGAAAAAGGCTAAATTGGCTGAAATGATTCTTTTCTTTCAGTGCCTAAAAAAAAATGCCATGTTGTCTGATCATGGTATATTGAACAAAGAAAAACAGAGTCACATATTATCATTAATATTACAATAAATTTGATCAGTCATTCTCTCTCACACACACATACACGTGTGTGTGTGTGTGTGTGTGTGCATTCATTCTTTTCAAAAAGAATTTTGCTATGCTGTTTTCCAGATTTCTTCGCCCCTTATACTCAAGCAACTATCCTGAGTAGCTGAGACTACAGTACAAACCACCACTCCTTTCTATTTCTCTCTTGTCTTCAAGAGATGGAAGTAATTGAGTTTTAGAAGAAATTGCATCTTAATATTTACAACTGAATATAAGTTCATCTACGGGGCTCTACTGCTAAAGTTAACACTAAATGCATTGCTTAATTACATGGAGAAAATATTCATATTCTGTGTTTTTTGTTTGACATTTGAATAATCTATTTAATGAATTTTGGTCACCTCACCTCATCCACTCCCACAGAAACCTTAATTTTCCAGCAAATCACCCTGATTGTCTCCTGTCTTCTATTGTGTGTGACCCACTGAACTGAGTCTGCCTCTCGCCAGAGCATGCTTGGGAGCTTCCACTCCAAGTAAGAGCAATTTATCCGTGGTCACACCCCTGAAGAAAGTGACAGCTCCTACTCCAGCGACAGGAACCCACTGCCCCTCAGAGAGACTTGAGTCCCCATGGGGCCCTCTACTATCAGTGAAGAAATGTGAATAGACTAGAGCTTATTCAGATCTTGTGCAGATACCAACTAGCAGGGGATTAGCCAATGCAATAGGCATGTCATCACCGGAAGACATATTTAGCTGAAGATTTCTCTGTCCGTTGGCTCTTATATTTTTTAACACCTCTTCTCCTATGTTCCCTGAGCTGTGGAGGGGAGCATACAGCTGCCCCATTTAAGCCTACTAGCACCCTGTCATCATTTACTCTTGGCAGGTTGTCCAATTTCAACTTTCTACAGTAACCCCACTGTAGTGTGAAGCTTCTCTCAGGAAGGAGAGGTGAAGCACTAATTCTTCAGTATAAATGTAGGTATTTAGAAGGCAGTAGCAATGTAACCGTTTTGCAAATAGTAGTCGTAGGTTCACCTACTAAGCCCTATTAACACCCTTAGTTCCAGCAGCCAGGGGCTCTTAACTCAGAGTAAGCTTTAATCACCTCTCCTTTTTAACATCCTTCCCTAGCTTGTAAGTGAAGCTATTGATATGTGCAATAACTTCTCTCTGTGTTATTGTGTCAAGACTAATTGCATCTCAGCTTACAGCAATTGAGACACTTGTAAGCAATAGAAACCAGCCTTACCTGACCTATCTGAAAGGAAATAAAAAGGGCGGCTATAGGTCTGGTTTATCCAAGAAAATAACAGCTGAAAAACTACATGGAAAAACATCCAGCAACAGGCTTTCGGGTGGCTGGAACAGACTGCCTGCCTTATACACATAAGATTATTTGCTCTATTACTGTAGCATCTTTATTTTCTGTGCAAGGATAGGGAATATTCCGTGTCAGCCTTTCCTGGGAAACACACACACAGGGAGAAGGCATTCACATGAGGAAAATTGGGTGTTATTTGCGGAATGAAGCCATGATTTCCAGGGGCTGGAGAAAAATAAACCCAAACAGCAAATACCCATTACAGAGAATGTACTTTTGTGTTTCTACAGCCATTACTTGGGCTCTTTCTGAGTTCACAAGCTTGGAACATTGGATCTTATGGGCTATTCTTTATTCGCTGAATATGTATTGAAAGCCAACAGAGAGAAAAATTGGCAAATTCAAACACAGTGACCATACCTCAATGAACCCAGGTCCTCAAAGCATCTTTTACATCAAAAGTGACAGTATATTACTGCATTAACTTTAGGTGATGAGTGGACGCTGAAGTGATGAGTTAAATAGACCCTCAAAGTGGCATTTCTGTGCTGTGTAGAGGAAGGAACCTCCTGGTAATGGTAGAAGTTCTCTGAATAAGAGATAGAAGACAGAAAGGAAAGCATTCTTCAGTTAGGTTACGTACTTGCATTGATAAAATTGACATGGGAGGCTAAGGAGGTACTATGGCTTATTTCACAAAATGTCTTTCATTCCATGGTCATGTGAAAGTACAGTACTATTTTGATTAATATTCAATAGAATAGGATAAGAGAGATTTGCAAAATAAACCAAATACATGTCTATAGCTTTCAAACTGTAATTCACACATACCTTATAGATAGAGAGTGATGAGTTTAACCCCCATATTTATTAAAGCTGTAGCTGACATTGAGTAAACTTCAATGATATAGGAAAATTTTAATTAATTTCTTAGATACTGTCTACCCTCCTCTTAGTAGATTCTTATCAAATCAGGTATTTCTTCCTTATACCTCTTTGTGTTAACCTTGGGCATTTCTTCCTGCTTCTAATATGTCATATAATTGCTCTAATAACACAGATTTAGCGCAGAGTCAGAGGCTAAGAGTACAAGGAATATTTCTTCCAAGTTCCACCGAGAGCTGTTGACCCATCAGTAGTTGGCAGCTTTTGCTGTTTGTAAATTCTTTTGATCCTTGCTCTGTTGTTGCAGTCACAAATGTTTTAATGGGATGAAATATACCAGTACCCAGAGAGTTTATTTCTGGGAGGTTTTGTCACTGCTACAACCTACTTGGACATCATGCCTCCTCCACTGAAGTGACATGAGATCCTAGGGGAAATAACTTGGTTGTTTTAGCAAAAGTGACCAGAAGCTCTAGGGAAGAAGTGGTGATCCAGGAAGGGGGGAGGAGAGGAGGGGGAAAGGATAGAAGGAGACTCGGAAAAAATACACTACTGGTCAAATTTAAAAGTACCAACTGACATCTATATAAAATAATCTGTGTCTGGATGACAGAGCATAAAAAATAAGTGGCAAACACAATCTGCAGGAGAGGTTGATGGATGGCAGGGGGATTCCCTTATTGCAGGAAGATGGGCCTCACCATGAGAACAGTGACAGGACAGGCAGGTCTCACTGTTGTCATCTTTCTCTGCCTTGACAGGTTTTCTCATGGGAAAGGTCAGATTAAGAAAACTAATCAAAGAATTAGAAGGTCAGGGAATATGAACAGATCCAACGAGCCCAGAGGGGAATCTATAATTTAGTTAACCAACAGGAACCTGTCGTTCCCTGGTAGAGAATTAAACTGCACCAGAGGAACTACTTTTATGGAAATCGTCGCCGTAAAGTGAGTATAGTAACGGGCATTCAGGAAAATCAGAAAGAAGTAGAGAAGAAAACAAGGTCTGGCTTCGCACATGAGCATGCGCAAATGCGAGCTCTTTCTTCACATCCTTCACAGGACACATAGTAAATGAAAATAAATTGTAAGGGATCTTACGAATTTCAGGAAACAAGACTGGTCTGTGAGGCAATTCTTTGTGAATGAACTATGGAAGCTCAGACAATACAGTTAAAAGATGAAACTGAAGTCAAGTGTGGGACACCTAACGACAGACCTTCCGTCCAGCATCAAGCCTACGTGTAGCGGAGACAAATATTGGCAATGAATATACGGACGAAAGGCTAAGCTTTCCAATATGTAAAGAGACATTGCAAATCAATGAGAGAAATGGACTGAGTATGAGAAAAGTGTACTAATGGAAGGTGCAGAGCAAAGTAAATATACTTTAAATATATGGAAAGGGTTTCATATTTCCTTATAGTAAAGCACATGCAAACTGAAAGTGCACCAGTGAAGTGATAATTAGAGTGCCAGAATTTAAAAGCTGAAATGTGTCTGTGAATTCCATAGCCAACGATTGGGGAAACATGTATCTCTGTGGTTTACTGTCTAGAGGTTGTTGCCACACTTACTCCATTCTACCATTAGCATTACATTAAAAGAAATACAGAGGGTAAGCATTGCCCATTGTGTAATGTGGCCTCATACTTCCAGGCAACTATATTTCAATTAATTCAAAACTCAAGATTGATATTTATATATGTATATGTTGATATTTATATCAAATTATTCATTGTTAATATCAAGTACTGAATATTTGTATCAATTTACAGTCAATATTTCAATTAACTCAAAACTTAAAATTGATATTTATATTTATATATTGATATTAGTATAAATTACAGTAATTAATTGAAGCAGTTTATTTCCATGTTTTCTATCTTCTCTCTCTCCTGCATTTATCATTTCTTCTGTTTTACTAATTCTGCATAAAATTTTGCCTTGTAAGTGTGCATAGAATGTAGAGATTTTAGTCTACAGAGTCGTGTAACAATCAGAACAATCACTTTATAGTGTACTGTCTGAGTATTTCCTTTGTTTCTGGAAGTTAGCCTGAACTTATTTAAAATCATTCTTCATTATCGGTCCATCTTCCTGGAAATGATGTGCTCTATTCGCTGTCTTTATCCCTGGACCATCTTTGAATTATGTAGAAATTAAATCATACTGCACTGCTTTACATGGGTCTACTTTGGTACACATAACACTTTTGACTTTCCTCCAAGTTATAATTGAAGAACTTTTGTTTCCTTTATTATATAATAATATACCATTGTATGGCTATACACTATTTGCTACCCATTCTCCCACTAGCACATACTGGTTTGTTTATAAATTTCATTAGCACAGGAAATGATTTCTTTGAATAGTCACTCAACTTTACATTTGCTTGGAATGGAATCCTAGGTATAGAGTTAAGGAATAACATGAGAAATGTTTGTATTTTAAATCAAAACATATAACTCATTTGTTTGTTTGTTTGTTTGTTTGTTTGTTTGTATTGCAGGAGAGTTCTTAATGCAGCCTAGCCTGGCTTTAGACTCGGATACATAGCTGAGGATAAGCCTCCTCCTGATCCTCCTCCTCCATGGCCCTGTGTTGTGATTCCATGCATATGACACCATGGAGGGCTGACAAAGGACTTTGTAGAACAGAGCTGCTACTGCACACAATACCAACACTGTATGAGCATTCTAATTTCTTTTGTTTGAAAACTGTGTGCCATGATAAATGTGATGTAAATATTAAAAAAGAAAGAGAGCAAAAAGTTCATAAAATTGTATGAGAATAATGTATGAAAATTCCCAAATTCTCAAATTACTCAGAAAATGCAACAGAAATAATGCACCCTGTGATAAATTTAAACACAAATTATTCAAAACCGAAGACAGAGAAGAACATGAAGACATCAAGAAAAAGAATGATAAGTAGATGACTTATCAGAAGTAACGAAGGCCATATGGCACGGGAAAACAAAGTCATAAACTCTAGAGCAGAAAAAGATTGTGAACTAAAACTCTTCTATGCAGGAAAATGCACAGTTCTCTAAGAACAAATGCAGGATTTTAATCATTAATGTATAAAAAATCTTCAGATAAATATTATATAACCATTTCCTTCACTTATTCTAACATGCTATTTTAACATTCTAACCAGTTGCAAATATATGTGTCTGTGTGTCTGTGTCTGCATATGTGTCTATTTTATTGGCACATATTTTTTGATATCTTAATATATTTCATAATGACGTTTTTGCAAAAATATATAACATACTTTGTACCAGTCCTTCACATACACACACACACTTTTTATAAACATACACAAATACATATTCAATTATAAACATAATATATATGAAGTCTGTAATATCTTAACATCAGTGGAAGCCACTGCATACTTGTGACACATCACTTTTATCATTTGACAATGAACAAAAACCTTGTGGGTTCAAATTGCAGTAAAATGTGAAATGAATAAGCTTCAGAGCTGTAAATGTGATTCACAGGGATAGTATTCAATTCCTATCACCAGGAAACTCCAGATTAATGGCCCTTTCAACCAGTCCTCCACCAGAAACCTAATGAAATCACCCTTAGTAATTCTATTACCATACCAAAAGCTGTATGATTGTGTGAGTATCCTTGCTTTCAACTATTATAAACTTACTAAAGTACAATGTACTATATTCTAAAACACATACTATATTATATACCTGTTCTTCACAAAAGACAGGCCAACTATTAAGGTAATACTAAAAATTACTTGATCATTCATGATGCATATTGAGTGAACTGAGAGAAAAAATCAGCAATCAACATTTTTATGAATATCTTATACTCAAAAGATATAAAGCATGGGTAGACATGACAATTTTTTTAAAGAACTTACACAGAAAGAAATGGTTACTTATTTTCAAAACAGCAAAAAAATGAAGCAGGACACAATTGTCCATGCCTTTAATCCCAGCATTCAGAACACAGAGGCGGATAGATCTCTGTAAATTCCAAGCCAGACTAGTCCATATAAAAATAAAAGATATGTTCAATTTATACTTCAGTTCAAAAAAAGTTAAACAGTCATATAAAATTCAAAATACCAGAAGAAACTACTCGTAAGCCAAAACCATACAGTAGTCATTTATTTGACAATCTAAAGTTCAAAGACTGATTAGAGCCATAATAAATTAAATAAACTAAATGCAAATACTAAGAAAGAAGTATTTTTGCAGCACTCATGGGCATATCAAAGAAAGAACCTGAAATCTTTATATGCATTGTTTTCACATGCTGGCCATTAATTTAATTTAGAATTAAAATAAAACAGGAAAGTAGGAATGAAGTTGTTTAAAATGAAATTAGCTTTCGGACTCACAACAAAATATAATTTGTTGCTAATATTTTAATAATGATGAGTAAAGTTTGTTAGTAAAAAGCTAAATTATTAGAATCTTTTAAGTAGGTATTTTCATGACTCAACATTTACAAAATGTTTTCTATGATGTTGCAAAAGTACTGTGACATTAGTATAAAATTATTGTAACTTGTAACATTCACAAACAAATGTATTAAATTATGATGTAGTACATTTTGATAGTGTACAGTTTTATCGGAAAGAAAAATCAATAAGGTAAGTTTTTAGTAAATGGTTCAAAAAATGTTTGCTTTTGTTTTAAATAATCATACACAGTAATAGTGAAGTAGCTGAGGATATTTCCCCTAGTGTCTGCCCTTTAACTTCTGAGAAAGATACATGTTACCTTAAAATGTCCATCATCTGTGATCTTTACAGGGCTTGTGCACGCACACAAACACACACATACTGCCTAATACATCGTTGCATATTCAGTCTTCTGTGCCAAGAGTCTGACTTGTTAGCTGTTTACTAAGCTCCAGCAGGCAGCTCGCATGCCAGCAGGTTTTTGTTTCATGGAAGACTGGAAATAAGCTTTCAGAAAACACCACCTCTGACCCTGTGTCTTGGTGATAATGAAAACTTCTAATTTAGAAGTAAATTCCTGCAGGCTGGCCTTTTCCACTTGCCTTTCTATAGCTCCAACTTTAGCTCATATGTCTATTCTTCCTTTGGATGAGAAATGCAGTCCCCTTGGAATTTTCAAAAAACTCAAGTTTCAAGGAATACTTTAGCCAGTTAGTAGCTCCTGACTTTTGAAAAGTTCAGGTAAAGACTTCACTTTTATAGGACATGTATCCTGAATCATGTGTCCATTAAGTAAACATCTCTCATGTAAGACTCATGCATGAATTTTACATACTCCTTTTTGATCCCAGGGTGCAAAATATAGATCCTCCTTAGGGAAAAAAATGTGTAGAAAGACACTCAAATCATACACAATGCATTTATTCATAAGAGAAGTTTGTCACACCGATGCACAATCTATGAAATGCTGTCCTTTAACTTGTATCCACAGGACAAGGCTCACGGTGTTGGAATCAAGTGATGAGATAATAAAGATGATGGTAGTGTTAACTCGTTAGCCCCTAAACTAGGCAAAACTCCTTTCTCTTGCCTTCCTCTGTGTAGGTAGGAAAAAGAAAGAAATCCTTGACTTTTCCATGGTTTTCCTGAGTCTGAGGTGATCCCGGGGCACACCTATTACTCTGCGAGGCAGAGAAGTCCAGATGCTGGAGGAGCCCCGTTTGAAAATGCTTGGAGATGGACGTGATGGCACATTGTCCATGCTTCCTACACTCTTCACTCTTCTGTGACGAGCAAATGTCTGAGAGAATAGCAGGAATCCAGCTCTACAAAGTCAAAAAACAAACAAACAAACAAACAAACAAACCACAAATTCACAGTGGTAGGCCTTGACAGTTGAAAGACTCAGATGTCAAACGTCCCTGACAAGAAGGGACAGCCCTGACTGAAAAAGAAAGCAAAGAGATAGCTCTAGTGGAAATCCGTGTGCATGTAATACCTGTGTAATAGACGCCCATAATCACGGACCTATCGTGATATGAAGGTCAACGTTCACCTCACAGTTAAATGGAAGACTTCGTCGTTCTTTCGACTGGGTTTAAGTCATCCTCTCCTAGCGTTCTTGTCAGACTCCAAGTCATAGTTTTAAAACATCACTTATTTCTGTATTTAGACTCTTCTGTTGTATATGAAGCATTAATAGTCTTATTAATATGAGGTCATTTCATATTGAATTAGAAAAGCAGCCCTGAATATAAGTAGGAATCAGTAGTTGATGTATCTTGCATGGTTCTGTGAAACAACCTAGCAGTATAAGCAAGACAAAATAGAAGCCCTTTTTTTCTTTTTAAGACCCTGAGTAGCTTTTTCTTTTTATGTTTCCCAAACTCTAGTATTATGAATTTAAGAGAGAGAGTGTGTCAATATTCTGTTCATCAGCCTGGTAACATTTCCACCACTATTAAAATTATTATAATATCTAAAAGTAACAGCAGGGGAGGGGGAGGGAATAGGGGGCTTATGGACAGGAAACCGGGAAAGGGAATAACATTTGAAATGTAAATAAAGAAAAATATCCCAAAAAAAGTAACAGCAGCATTATCCTATGATCTATGATAAATTGGGTCAACTGTACAGGGGTTAGTGTTAGGCAATTTATCTCCTTTCTTTGTGCTGTATAAGAGTTTATTTCTTAAAATTGACATTGCAATATTGTACATAGGAAAGGTTGTCTGCAAAAGACGTGTTTTACTTTAAATGCATGTATCAGAAATAAAGTTATTCCTAAATCTAACGTTTTAAAAATATTAGCATAATAAAATTAAAACTGTGGAGGTCGGTGCCATGACACGTGACTGGAGAGCTCTATTGCAGAGTGAAATCAGCAGGGCCTTTCTGTTTAGCCAATGCTTTCACTCTTTAACAACATAATACTGTAAGAACTTTACTTTTTAAGGTGTCTATTGTCCTTGATACATTAACTAAATTATAGTTTTCTTTCTTCTACTACTAACAGAGCCTTAAGCACTATTTGTACATGCTAGCTTAGAAATGGACTTTGCAAGATACATTAATTTTTTTCTCTCCAATTCATACATTTTCCTCTTTAAAGCCAGTAATATACCAATGACTGTGTTCTTGCATGGTATGCTTGGAGTCATGGGGAATTTCCATGGCTCTAGAAGTGTATTTTATGTTCACGAAATCAGTGAATAATGCCTTGCCCCCATAGACTGTGGACTCAAAGGAAGTGGTTAATTCAGTGGATATAATTTAATTCCGTGCATATTTATTTATTTTTCTACATTTCTCCATGAAACCTTCGGTAAGTTTTCTGCCCCGCATTTAAAATACTGTTTGAGAAGATATGTACCCTTCTAGGAATGGTTAACAAGTCCTGATTTATTTTATATTCATCCAAAATAATCTGAAAAGTTCAACCTAAAGTTTGCAGAATTTCACAGACTACTTAACAACTATTTCTTCTTTGGTATCAAATATTAAAAAATACAATAGTTGTTTGGGATTTTGAGCATAAATCTTACACTATTAAGGAGAGTTTTAAAACTTTTTATGACAGCTCAATAATGTTGCAAGAAGGGGTCATAAATGTGCCAAGATATATTGATGGATATTAAAATTTTAGGGAAAAAGTTACTAGTGTCTAGGCTTTATTTTTAGCTGTTCAATCACATCTAGCATTAAAATAATAATTATCTCCTTATATGGCAATTCATTCTCTACCTGTCAACAGCTGGGACTAGCCTTCACTTTCCATTGGCATGACTATCATTGAAATATATGAAAGGATTCTTTTTATACCAGAGCAAGAGTCCTAACACAGTTTCAGTACTTAATGGAAGTCCAGTGTTCTAAGCACATCCCCTATTTTTCTTAGAGAAATAGACCAGAGACATTTGCACGTTTAAGCAAAGCCAGGTCCTGTCTCGTGGAAGTGGATGGAATAATTGGGGCATTTTCCTGGATAAACTGAGAGAAGTCTACCAGGGGTCACCTAGGCTTTACGTAAAACAATAATAGTAAGAAGGCAACTCTATTTTTCAAACTCAACGCAAGTTCTGTTTATAAATAATCTTGCTTACTTTTTACTGAAAGAAGTACATATTGATGGAAAATCATTTAAATTGTTATTCTGTAATTTATCTACATGGAAGGGAATATAGAAGGTACTGACTAAAGTAACCTTGGAACAAACTAAATTCAGGTCTAAATATAAAATATAATATACATAAGGATTATTGTGGTTGGTAAGGTTCTTTCTAATGCTACTGGTGAAAAATTCTGAAAAGTTAACTTAAATTTATGTTTAGGGTAAATTATAATTAATCATACAAATCATTGAACAAACATACATGAGAAAAAAATACATGGCTAGTTTGCATGCATATACTATATGTAAATATACGATTATTGTATCACATATATAACATATAGTACACTATAGTTACATATTATTTACTTTACATGTATAATACTCTTAATCATATAATATTATATATTATAAAATGATATCTACAATTGTATTTTGTTTTAATATAAATAATGTACATTATACAGAATACTGTATATATTATATAATATATATAATATAATTATACTTTGTTAGAAAAATAAATTATAATACATAATATAATAAATAATATAATATAACTAAAATTATGTGTTTTGTATAATCATATGTATAAATACAATATAAATTATAGTCAGTTCTAGTCTTGTTAGTGAATAGATCCACTATATAGAAAGTTATATATTATATACAGAGAAAATATATATATATTAAACAGAACTGTCTCTGTTCACTAACAAGGATGAAATTAATTATAGCTAAATAGCATTATCAATATCTAGAAAACAGAATTTGATTTTAGAACCATTTTTCCAATAATCTGGGAGTTCTGTAACAATGGACCTAAATCTACATTCTTTTGGGCAAAACATGAAATGAACTTTGAACAAATTTCAGGGCCAAATATTAAATTTGATACTCCAAAAGAAGGGGTTCAATCACAGGTAAACAGGAACCTTTCTTAACATATTAGGATGAAAAAAAGTCAAGCACCTAAGCACATATCACTGGGCGGTGTTGTGTTCCAAGAAGCAACTAATTACTTCTGGTTTAAAGCTGCAGGAAATAGAAACAAGCAAATGTTCATGGAAGTAGTCTATCTTAGTTAGGGTTTCATGACTGTGAAGAACGCCATGACCAAGACAACTCTTATAAAAGAAAACATTTAATTGGTGCTGGCAGAAAGAAACAGGAGAGAGCATATATCAGCAGCTTGACAGCACACCTAAAAGCTCTAGAACAAAAAGAAGCAAATACACTCAGGAGGAGTAGAAGGCAGGAAATAATCAAACTCAGAGCTGAAATCAACCAAGTAGAAGCAAAAAAGACCATAGAAAGAATCAACAGAACCAAAAGTTAGTTCTTTGAGAAAATCAACAAGATAGATAAACCCTTAGCCAGACTAATGAGAGGACACAGAGAGTGTGTCCAAATTATCAAAATCAGAAATGAAAAGGGAGACATAACTACAGAATCAGAGGAAATTCAAAAAAATCATTAGATCCTACTACAAAAGCCTATATTCACCAGAACTTGAAAATCTGCAGAAAGTGGACAGTTTCCTAGACAGATACCAGGTACCAAAGTTAAATCAGGAACAGATAAACCATTTAAACAACCCCATAACTCCTAACAAAATAGAAGCAGTCATTAAAGGTCTCTCAACCAAAAAGAGCCCAGGTCCAAATCAGTTCAGTGCAGAATTCTATCAGACCTTCATAGAAGACCTCATAACAATACAATCCAAACTATTCCACAAAATTGAAACAGATGGAGCACTACCGAATTCCTTCTATGAAGCCACAATTACTCTTATACCTAAACCACACAAAGACCCAACGAAGAAAGAGAACTTCAGATCAATTTCCCTTATGAATATCGACGCAAAAATACTCAATAAAATTCTGGCAACCGAATCTAAGAGCACATCGAAACAATCATCCACCATGATCAAGTAGGCTTCATCCCAGGCATGCAGGGATGGTTTAATATACAGAAAACCATCAACGTAATCCATTATATAAACAAACTGAAAGATAAAAACCACATGATCATTTCATTAGATGCTGAGAAAGCATTTGACAAAATTCAACACCCCTTCATGATAAAAGTCCTGGAAAGAATAGGAATTCAAGGCCCATACCTAAACATAGTAAAAGCCATATACAGCAAACCAGTTGCTAACATTAAACTAGATGGAGAGAAAACTTGAAGCAATCCCACTAAAATCAGGGACTAGACAAGACTGCCCACTCTCTCCCTACTTATTCAATATAGTTCTTGAAGTTCTAGCCAGAGCAATCAGACAACAAAAGGAGATCAAAGGGATACAGATTGGAAAAGAAGAAGTCAAAATATCACTATTTGCAGATGATATGATAGTATATTTAAATGATAACAAAAGTTCCACCAGAGAACTACTAAACATGATAAACACCTTCAGCAAAGTGGCTGGGTATAAAATTAACTCAAATAAATCAGTAGCCTTCCTCTACACAAAAGAGAAACAAGCCGAGAAAGAAATTAGGGAAACGACACCCTTCATAATAGTCCCAAATAATGTAAAATAATTCGGTGTGACTTTAACCAAGCAAGTAAAAGATCTGTACAATAAGAACTTCAAGCTTCTGAAGAAAGAAATTGAAGAAGACCTCAGAAGGTGGAAAGATCTTCCATGCTCATGGATCGGCAGGATTAATATAGTAAAAATGGCCATTTTACCAAAAACAATCTACAGATTCAATGCAATCCCCATCAAAATACCAATCCAATTCTTCAGAGAGTTAGACAGAATGATTTGGAAATTCATCTGGAATAACAAAAAACCCAGGATAGCTAAAACTATCCTCAACAATAAAAGGACTTCAGGGGGAATCACTATTCCTGAACTCAAGCAGTATTACAGAGAAATAGTGATAAAAACTGCATGGTCTTGGTACAGAGACAGACAGATAGACCAGTGGAATAGAATTGAAGACGCAGAAATGAACCCACACACTTATGGTCACTTGACTTTTGACAAAGGAGCTAAAACCATCCAATGGAAAAAAAGATAGCTTTTTCAGCAAATGGTGCTGGTTCAACTGGAGGTCAGCATATAGAAGAGTGCAGATCGATCCATGCTTATCACCCTGTACAAACCTTAAGTCCAAGTGGATCAAGGACCTCCACATCAAACCAGATACACTCAAACTAATAGAAGAAAAAGTGGGGAAGCATCTCGAACACATGGGCACTGGAGAAAATTTCCTGAAAAAAACACCAATGACTTATGCTCTAAGATCAAGAATCGACAAATGGGATCTCCTAAAACTGCAAAGCTTCTGTAAGGCAAAGGACACTGGTGTTAGGACAAAATGGCAACCAACAGATTGGGAAAAGATCTTTACCAATCCTACAACTGTTAGAGGGCTTATATCCAAAATATACAAATTACACAAGAAGT
Organism: Rattus rattus; assembly: GCF_011064425.1. Taxonomy (NCBI): domain Eukaryota; kingdom Metazoa; phylum Chordata; class Mammalia; order Rodentia; family Muridae; genus Rattus; species Rattus rattus. The sequence continues at coordinate 191,001,881 of NC_046154.1, read as the reverse complement.
TAGAAAGCAGGGAGACAAATAACCCTATTAAAAATGGGGTTCAGAGCTAAACAAAGAATTCACAGCTGAGGAATGCCGAATGGCTGAGAAACACCTAAAGAAATGTTCAACATCTTTAGTCATAAGGGAAATGCAAATCAAAACAACCCTGAGATTTCACCTCACACCAGTGAGAATGGCTAAGATCAAAAACTCAGGTGACAGCAGATACTGGCAAGGATGCGGAGAAAGAGGAACATTCCTCCATTGTTGGTGGGATTGCAGACTGGTACAACCATTCTGGAAATCAGTCTGGAGGTTCCTCAGAAAATTGGACATTGAACTGCCTGAGGATCCAGCTATACCTCTCTTGGGCATATACCCAAAAGATGCCACAACATATAAAAAAGACACATGCTCCACTATGTACATAGCAGCCTTTTTTATAATAGTCAGAAGCTGAAAAGGACCCAGATGCCCTTCAACCCAGGAATGGATACAGAAAATGTGGTACATCTACACAATGGAATATTACTCAGCTATCAAAAACAATGACTTTATGAAATTCATGGGCAAATGGATGGAACTGGAAAATATCATCCTGAGTGAGGTAACCCAATCACAGAAAAACACACATGGTATGCACTCATTGATAAGTGGCTATTAGCCCAAATGCTTGAATTACCCTAAATGCACAGAACACATGAACGCCAAGAAGGATGACCAAAATGTGAATGCTTCACTCCTTCTTTAAAAGGGGAACAAGAATACCCTTGGCAGGGAATAGGGAGGCAAAGTTTAGAGCAGAGGCAGAAAGAACACCCATTCAGAGCCTGCCCCACATGTGGCCCATACATATACAGCCACAAACTAGATAAGATGGATGAAGCAAAGAAGTGCAGGCTGACAGGAACCAGATGTAGATCTCTCCTGAGAGACCCAGCCAGAATACAGCAAATACATAGGCGAATGCCATCATTAAACCACTGAACTAAGAACAGGACCCCCGTTGAAGGAATCAGAGAAAGGACTAAAAGAGCTTGAAGGGGCTTGAGACCCCATATGAACAACAATGCCAACAAACCAGAGCTTCCAGGGACTAAGCCACTACCCAAAGACCCTGGGCTCCAACCTCATAGGTAGCAATGAATAGCCTAGTAGGAGCACCAGTGGAAGGGGAAGCCCTTGGTCCTGCTAAGACTGAACCCCCCAGTGAAAGTCATTGTTGGGGGAGGGCAGTAATGGGGGGAAGATGGGGAGGGGAACACCTATAGAGAAGGGGAGGGGAAGGGGTTAGGGGAATGTTGGCCTGGAAACTGGGAAGGGAATAACAATCAAAATGTAAATAAGAAATACTCAAGTTACTAAAGATGGAAAAAAAAAACAAAAAAGAATGTAAAAAAAAAAATTGGTGCTGGCTTACAGTTTTGGAAGTTTAGTCCATTATCATCATGGCAGTAAGCATGGCAGTGTGCGGGCAGACACGGTGCTGGAGAAGGAGTTCGGAGTTTTAATTTTTGATACTAAGACAGCCAGGAGACTATCTTCCCATTGTGGGAGTAGAACATACATATCAGATATCAAAGCCCAACCCCACAGTGACACCTTTTCTTGGACAAGACCACACCTACTCCAATAAGGCCACACCTCCTAGTAATGAATCTTCCTATTGCTCAAGCATTCAAAGCCATAAGGCTATAGGAGCCAAACATATTCGTACCACCACGCAGTCCAAATAATTTAAACAAATGTTCTCTTCTCAAAGAGGTAAATTATAATCTCTTACTCAGTGTTAATTTGTGTTTATTCTAAATATGGAATAATTGACTGTAGGAGAGGTAGCAATGGAGAAGCCTGCCAGTCATTACTTCACAGAGGAAATCACCATTAGGACTATCAGTGTCCTCGAGTGTTGTTGCATGTTTAATGCTGATGTGCTATGCCATTTTATCCAAAGCACCATTATCTCCATCTAACCATCAAAAGGATCACTAGACCTACTCCAATTAACATACATTTTATAAAAATATTTGACCAGTCCTCCTCAAAATTGTCATCAAAAATAAGAATAATCTGAGAACCTTTCACAATCCAGACGAAAAAAAGGAGACCCACTATGTTATCAAATACATCGTAGCGCTTTAGGTAAGATCTTAAACCAGAAAACAGTGTTAGGGAAGAAATGACTGAAATCTGTGAGAATCGTAGAGAAAAATGCTAATAGTGTTTTGATTTTGGTTTTTCAGTTGTAAAGAATGTGACACACTAGTGTAATATTTGAATGACGGGACACTCAGAGTAGTGGGCATATGGAAGTCTCATGCAATATTTGTATTTTTAGGCCTAAAACTCAAATTTAAATACTTAATAGTAACAAATATAGTGACTGTTGATACCAGAATGCAAGCAGAATAATCTCCCATAGCTGAAATTAAGGCAGAGAAAGTTTCAAAATTCATATGTGCCTCCATTAAGGTTGCTTTGTTATGCCTATTCTGGAATTAAGTAGCCTTTGGACAGTAAAGTCATATAACAGACAGTAAGACCTGTATTATAGTCATTATTTTAAATTTGATGAATAATTTTACGTATATGTAAAAGTTATATAACTATCTTTGTGCCCGGACCTGTGACTGGCCTGTGTACGCTCCTCATTGGTGGCTCAGTCTCTGAGAGCTCCTAGGGGTCTGGGTTAGTTGAGACTGCTGATGTCCCTATGGAGTCGCTCTCCCTGTCAACTTCCTCAATCCTTGCCCTAATTCAACCACAGGGATCTCCGACTTCAGTCCATTGTTTGGGTGTAAGTATCTGCCTCTGTCTCAGTCAGCTGCTGGTAGGGTCTCTCAGAGGACAGCCAAATCATTTAAGCACTTCATAGCGGGTGATGGGGCGGAGCACCCTCTCCGAGGCAAGGGGGAAGAGGAATGGGAGGAGGAACTGTGGGATGGGGCACCAAGGGTACGCAATGACTGGAAAGTAAATAAATAAAATAACTTGAAAATTAAAAAAAAAAAGTCATGTAACTTAAACCAATCTTATTTTGTGATTTAAACTAAATATGAATATCAAAACCTCAAGTGGGGTTTTTCTTTCTGTGCTTAAACATTTGTCTACCTATTTTGAACCACAGATAACTCTCATTTGTGGAATGTGAAACTTCTGATCACCTGGAAGCAAATGGTAGAATTTTGGTCCCTAGAGGCTAAAACTAGATCACAGTACACAAGCACAATTGGATGTGAAGTACTAGTTCTAGGGTTCTCCAGCATTGTAGGATGACTTCAGTCTACAACACAAGTTATACACCTCAAAAAAAATGGGAAGCGTTTAGAATTTTGAGGCAATTTCAAATAACAAATGTCTAAAGATATATAAATACTGATTAACCTGATTTAACCTGATTGTATAAATCTACTGAATTATCAGAACTACCTAATAAATGTGTGTAAGTGTTTTATATACCAGGAGATTCAGCATAGACTAGCACTAAATATAGTAACACTGTGTTACTAACTCAAGAAAGCAGAATTAAGCATCCCTGGCATATAAATTTGGATAATAACCAGTCAGTGTGCAGTGTCGGGAACAGAAAAAATAAAACCTATAATCTTTATTTGATACTTCTTTAAAGTAAAAAGCAAATTAGTGGTTAAACAACAGAATAGCATTTTATAGTATGTGTTAATGTCTTTGTGTTTAATAAATAACAGAAATTATTTCAAGGCAGTATCTCTGGTATTCATATTAATTATTCTGGTAATGATTAATGAGCTCTACTTACACAGTATTCATATTCCTTTTGAGATTTTTCTTTCTCATTCTAATGGCTTCGAATGTATAACACACTTTAAGTGATAATTCCACAAAATTGTTTTATGGATGTAAATTCATTTCTGCATTAAGGAGCAATAGAAACATGTGATTCTAGGGTGCATCACTTTCATAACAACTTAAGGTGAAAATAAATCAACAAAGGTTTGAGAGCTGACAAAGTACAGAAAATAATTGCTGTGTCAGCATGAAGACCAGAGTTCTGGTCCTCAAAACCCATACAACCACTAAATTGAGAACGGGACCCCCGTTGAATGAATCAGAGAAAGGACTGGAAGAGCTTGAAGGGGCTCAAGACCCCATATGAACAACAATGCCAACCAACCAGAGCTTCCAGGGACTAAGCCACTACCCAAAGACTATACATGGACTGACCCTGGGCTCCAATTGCATGGGTAGCAATGAATAGCCTAGTAAGAGCACCAGTGAGAGGGGAACACCCATATAGAAGGGGAGGGGGAGGGGCTAGGGGGATGTTGGCATGGAAATTGGGAAAGGGAATAACATTTGAAATGTAAATTTAAAATACCCAATTTAATAAAGATGGGGAAAATGTAAAAAAAAATAAATCTAAAAAAAAATCATACAAAAGCTGGGCACTTGATGGAACATATCTTAACCCTAGCTGTAGACAGGCAGAGACAGGAGTATCCAGCAGTTTGCTGGCCACATTGTCTAGCAGAAATGGAAAACTGTGGGTTTAGTGAAAGACCCTGCCTCAAAAAGAGGGGAGGAAGAGATTCAGTAATATACCCAGTATGTCAATCTCGGGTCTGCACATACGTATGCATGGACATTACCTGTGCACATGGGCACATACGCACACTGTCTGGGAAACCTCTACGAAAGAAAAACTAAAAATTGTTTCTTCTAAGCACTCTATTTCCTCTCAATACAGTGTAAGGTGCTAATGCTTAGACCTTAAATTAAGGAAGACTTTAGATCTGCTGGTGTGTTGGAAAGGACATGACTCATTACCAGAGGTAATGCTTGTAATAGGACTGAATCAAATTCCAAGAGGTGAATACAGTGCTCCAGCATCACCAGAGGATGACATTGTACACAGATGTTGTCAGCCATCTGAGCAAAGCATTTGTCAGATTTCCCAATTTAACTTTAACACACAGATAAGAATATTGCTGTCTGTATACCACGATGAATTAAGATGTGTGATTTTTTTCCCTTTAAAACCAATTTATAGTGTATGCATATAAGGAGATGGTTTATTGGGTAAGTATTCCCCAAATAATCAATTTTTATTTAGAAAGCTGCTTTTATTTGTGTCACACTTTAGGGGCTGAGAAATAAAGGCATAAAAATACCAATGACGGATAAAACTGAGAAAATTACTTCGAACAAGTTCTTCTAGAACAGAGCCGTGCATATAAATTAGGTAAACACTAAAACTAGATAAAAAAAGAACTTCTTTAACTTTCATTTAAATGCATGAACAGCTGTGGCAGATCTAATGTCACTGGATATACTGCCCAACAATGTGGAATATGCGGGGAAGATCTTGGGTATTTTTAAGCTCCTGCCAGGCATGGCTCTATCCCTTCGACAATAAATGAACGAAAGTCCTACGTTATCTATATGGTAGTCAATGTCAAGGTTTATAGGACTTTGGGTACAGAAGTCTGTCACTGTCTCTGTGAACAGAATCAATTATAACTTAGAAATTAATTTGTTCCTTACAATCACTGCACCAATGAAGACAAGTCAAGCTGCAATTTAAGAAATGCATGCTGTGCCTAACTATTTTGAATTGTCTCGAATTTTAATGTCTTTAAATTTTACCACCTTTACCTTTATTGGATGAGGTAACCTATATTTTAGCTCAATAGCTAAATCCTTTATGGAAAATCTTTTGTATATTTAAAGGCACAGATTATGCATTCATAACACTCATAACAACTCAGAGTCATATAGGACTTTATTGTTTTTTTACAAAATACTTTTATTTGTAAATTCGCCTCTGTGAAACTGTTATTTCATTGCTTTTAATCAAATCTCAACAGGTTGACTTTACACACCAAGGTACTTCCCCCTCTCTCATGGTCAGTGTTCTGTCCGCCATCGCAGCTCTAATTATGACTTTCCAGCATTCCCTTTCATCAGAAGCATCAACTCCTCACGATGCTCTCTCATAAAATCTCTAAGAGTATGTCACCTGCCTTATATCTTTCTGTCTCACCTTCAGTGATTCTCAGCTTCCGTGGGCTTTTCATTCACCCCAGTGCTTTATGAACTTACTTCAGTGATAAAAAATATTGGCATATTATTTCATCTCTCTATTTTTTAATACCCAAATGTCCCTCATTATACCCATATTTGCTGAGCAGCAATACTCTTCTTTCAAATTTTTTACGTTTATTTATTTATTTATTTATTTATTTATTTATTTATTTATTTTTACACTCCAGATTTTATTCCTCTCCCAGTCCATCCCCCTGACAGTTCCCCATCCCATATTTTCTCCCCATAGACCACCCCCACCCATGTCTCCACAAGGATATCCCCACCCCACCCATCCCACCAACCTCTAAACTTCCTGAGGCCTCAAATGTTCTCTTCTTAAGAAATATTTCTTTTTCTCATCATAAAATTGACCATATCATGTTGGACTTAGATGCTGAATTCTTTTTTTTTTTTTTTTTTTTTTTTTCGAGCTGGGGATCGTAGATGCTGAATTCTTGAGATGCTCAACCACTTCTATAATATATAATTGCCTGAATTACTCCTTTACCTCCATTAAAAAGCTTCACAGTTGATAATCTTTTAGTAGTATCCTCACAATTTAAGGTACACAGATACAAGGCTTCGAATGTATAGTAAACATATGAAAAAGTTAATGAGAGAACTGTTTACTTTGAAGACTAATATTTTTCCACAAGAATTTTTAAAGACTTTTTTTTAAAAAGAGTATTTGGAAATTTCACAGAAGTATCAAAGTACTTTGGTCACATTTTTCTCTCTTCTTCTCATTCCCACTACGTCCAATTAGAGCTGCCATTCTGTACCCAGATAGAGAAGCAACCACTCTATAATTTACAAGAGACCACACCCTTAAAGGCAAAGGACTCTCCCCTGACAGCAGCTTTCAGCTAATAATAGCTCTCAGCTAGGGTGGGGCCACATGACTTCTTCCCCATCCATGCTACCATGTTGACCAGAATGCTTATTGAATATTTAATGATTTCTAGACAAGTTCCATCGTCGTTTACTTCAGGATAGCCTTTATAAGGAACATATTCTGATAATATAATTTCCCAGAGGTCATAACTGTTTGAGCCATTAACAAAATCCCTAATGCCTTAAAAGTGGGATCTATCCAGGGTCTGTCATAAGTCTGCGGATATAAAGTCCAGAGTATGATTCCATAGAAAAAGTGATGACATGCAGAAGTAAAGTATGAATGAAATTACCTGTCGGATGGAAGAATTTATGCTTTTGAGCTTCGATGCAGGATAGCATCTATCTCACTGCACAGACTTGCTTCAATTGATGTATGGGTGCTAGAAATTTGGGAGCAGAGATGTTTTCATGATCAACACCTATGGGATAAAAGTAGAAACTCAAGACAAAATACAGAAATGTAGTAAGCCTAAAAACTGAAATGTACGCATGAATTCTACCTCACCTAAGAACATATCTTCTAAATATTCTTTTTATTAGCATTTAGTACATAAATATATCAAGAAAATAAATCACCACTATCCTTTGCCTTCTGATTTGATACATATAAAACTAATGGAGTTTTCTATTTAATATTTTTTTCACTGACTGATTTACAGAAGTAGGAATAAATGTGAGAAAGCCACTTCGCATTGGAAACTTGAAAGTAAGCATGGGTTTAATCATTAAAATCCTTCTTTTAATAAGTCAATTTGGAAAAAAGGCGAATTAAATATATATTGTCATATTCCCCTTTACTAAAGTAGTGCAGTAGGGGGCCTGTGTGAAAAGAACGTTACCTCATAAATTCTCATTTGGGCAATCAATGAAATTGTGATGGCCCCATTGTCCTTGGGAACATATTAATCATTTATAGTTTGAGAAAATTTATGTTGGTATTTTTCCTCTGAAAATTCATTGATGACGTTTTGCTTGTATAATTCACTTTATACCACTATCACTCGATTATGTTTCCTAATCCTTTGAATTGGTCTTTTGATTTGCTGATAATTATAAAATTATTGACTTTTTTTGTTTGCCATTGAAAATTATTTTAAAATATAAAACATCAATTTTATCCATTGAAAGCCAATAACAAGCTATGCAAAGTGTCTCTGGACTTCTTTCACTTATTTTTTTTTCAAAGATGGTACAGTACTCTAGGCAACATAACATGCAAACTGTGGTGGTTTGAATATGCTTGGCCCAGAGAATGGCACTGTTAGGAAGTGTGACCTAATGGGTACAGCTGCTGACAGGAAGTGGAACCAAACAAAGAATTATATTGCAGTTTACAAAGATGAAAACACTGGGAGATCTGAAGAGAGCTTTGACATCAGACATGGAGATGCTGAGTTTGGGGTTTGCCCACCTTGGTTTTGGATTTGCTTTGGTCAGTATTTCTTCACTATGAAGGTTTGGAATGATAATGTATATCCTGTGATGGTGGAGGTTAAGTGATCCACTTTTTTGATTTTAATTTTATAAGGAATTGCAGTTAAGTGATAGGACAAATCTGAGAAGAGACTTTGAACTTTGTTCTTTTAACTTTGTTGAGACTGATATAGATTATGGGACTTAGGAAGTTGGACTAAATCTGTGCATTATGCTATGGCTAGGTATGGCCCCCATCTACTCAAGGGTTTGAACAAGCCTGTGGGGCCAGGAAGAATGTGGTGGTTTAAATATGTTTGGCCCAGGTACTGGCACTATTAGAAGGTGTGTTGGTTTGAATATGCTTAGTCCAAGGAGTGCCTCTGTTAGGAGGTGTGGCCTTGTTGGAGTAGGTGTATGTTGTGTGAAATATTTTAAAAAGGCAATCCATGCTACTGCTGGCAAGGCACCGGCAGGCAGGCAGACCTGTTCTCAACCAGGCAGACTCTGACCAGGAGCTCTGAAATCTCTCCACTTGGCTCGCCTCACAAACCCACACTTTGCTGCCATACCTTTCTCTCTGGAACCCAGTTGAGTCCCGCTTTAAGGAAAACACCATACAAACTTAGTTAAGAATCAACAGGTGGGGTTGGGGATTTAGCTCAGTGGTAGAGCTCTTGCCTAGGAAGCGCAAGGCCCTGGGTTCGGTCCCCAGCTCCGAGGAAAAAAAAAAAAAAAAAAAAAAGCATCAACAGGTAACATAATCGCTGGCCGCAGCAAATGGCATCCTAATTTGTAAGCTCTTCTAAGTTATAAATCCTCCGGTAGCGGAACCCAGCGGATCTGCCACCTGAACTGGGGCCCTCTGATACCAGCACTTTGGCCTCCAGTCCAAAAGCCCTATCTTTTCCCCTCTTCCCCTCTCCCACCTGGAAGTCCCGCCTACTTGCCCAGTGATTGGCTCCTTGAAATCTCTATTCGTTAGGGGGAAGTTCTGCAACAGGTTTGGCCTTGTTAAAGAAAGAATGTGACTGTGTGGGTGGGCTCTGAAGCTCTTCCCCAGGCAAAAGAGTCAGTCTTCTCCTGTCTGCCTTCAGAATAAGATAGAGCTCTTGGCTCCTCCGGTATTATATGCCTGGATGCTGCCCTGCTCCCACCTTGATGACAATGGACTGAACCTCAGAACCTGTAAGGCAGCCACAATTAAATATTGTCCTTTATAGGAGTTGCCTTGGTCATGGTGCCACTTCTCAGCAGTAGAAATCCTAAATAAGACACAAACCCAGGTTAATAACTCTTTCACAGCTGTTTTAGCATTCCACATATGGTGTAAACAAATGTTTTCTTTTTTAAATATTTATTATGTATAAGTACACTGTAGCTGTCTTAAGACATACAAAAAGAGAACATTAGATCTCGTTACAGATGTTTATGAGCCACCCTGTGGTTGAGGGGATTTGAACTCCAGACCTCTTGGAAGAGTAGTCAGTGGCTCTTAACCACTGAGCCATCTCTCCAGCCTAAACAAATGTTTACAGAGCCAGGTAATACTTTATTTTTATGCAAGAGAAATTTTCATTCACAACTACAATAATGTGTTGCTGAAGCAAAGCATGTGTGAACAGTACAATTAATTGTAAGTCCCATAGTTTCCTGACAAATGTTTACATTAAATTTTCCAATTATAAATTTTTATTAAATATATTAATTAAATATATTAATAAATATATCATATGTGTGTTTGTAACTCCGTTTTTTTTCTTTCTGAGAAACTTTATTAGTATTTGGTAAACAATTCTTTCTCAAATGACATTTCTCTTTGTTCTTTGGAATAATCCTCATGGAAGAACAAAGCTGTGAGAAACATCAATTTTATCAAGTTAGGCTACTAAAAGATAAAGTGCGAATCTAAAAGTTGCTGAGATAGAGCTCTTTTTAACTATGGAGTGTGAAGACTCTTCTGTGCACATGAAGAGTTCTGCATCTTCAACGGAAGGCTGCTCCCGGAAGACTGACTTCCAGGCAGCTAGGATGACAGAGGGTCTTAAATCCATGCCCACAGTGAGACATTTACTCCAACGATGCCACCCCTCCTAATAATGCCACTCACTCCCTGGACCAAGCCTGTACAAACCATCACAGTACCTATAAAATGAATGCCCAAAGTTCTGGAAGTAAAAGCCATCCGAATCAATATATATCCAATGACTATGAGAAGTTCATCCATAGTTTACTAAAATAAAATTAGAGTAACACTATGGAATGGCTAATAAATTAGTAGAAATGATAGATGGCTACAAATATAAAGGGTCAATAAAATAGGAGAAGGATCAATAAAGACAGTAGTTAAAGAAATAGAGAGATTAGAAAGAAATTAATTACCCTTATGAATATCAGAGCAAAATTGTGGAACTTGTTAAAATTGAAAATCAAAGACCAGATTCACCACAGATAGAGCAAAAGCATAAACAATGCTGTAATATTCATTTTGAGAAATTAGAATGAGTCACTTAGAAAATATTAGTAATTAACTCACAGCCAGTCCTGAGCTACTCTCGTGTTAAAATCCCAATTTTCTCTTAATTTTACCATTTTTTTCCCAAAGAAACTCAATCTCTTCCTTGGTGGCATACGCCAGATGACTATCTGAGTAATATAAGAAATAAAAGCATACCACCCACCAGTTTAACAGCTTGACTTAAGGAAATAGTTCTTCATGGGAGAAAAGAAACAAAAACAAAGTCAATAAGCATTAGTCAACGTACAACAATTCTGTTCAATTAATTACATCAAACTGTCTTCCTAACAGAGAAGCAAAGCACCGTGGAAAAGGACACAGACATAACTTTGATTTTATTTCGAACAATTAAAATCTGACTTGGTTGGAAAGTTGTAAAAATGATGTCACATTTAAGGTGGGTAGGGTTGGTGGCACACCACCGTAATCCTGATATTTAAGCGTATGGGAGGCAGAAGGATCTGAAGATTAAAAACAGCCTGGATTACAGAGCAAGAATGTGTCAAATTAAAAAAAACGAAAGAAAGGAGAGAGTCTTAATGAATATGTGGTGCAGCTCTAAATTAGGTGTGTGATTTTCTTTTGGATTGAATCATTTGCTAGCTTGAATTTTTGAATTGCTAATCTGAAATATATTCTTTTTCAGAATATCAAATTAATATAACATTATGCCGAGTCTATAAAGCCATGTAGTTTCCATTAACTAGCACGTCCTATATCGATAGTATGATTAATATATTATAAATTATCTAGTTTTTTTTTAAATAAAATACATTCAGCCATACTAAACTTTCTGCTGCTAAGAAAACAGACCTTGGGGAGAGCATTCTGTACCAGGAAAGGAATTAGACTATGAGTCAGAAGACTTAGCCGTTGGTACTAATTTTGCCACGGGATTGAACATATCTCCTCACATCTCTCACTTTAGTTTCCTTATCCAAAAATGAAACCATCATTTTCATTGTCTGTGTTTTCTATTAAGTTGGATGTGTGTGAAACTTATACCCCAAGTGCTTTTCATAGAGATTTCCATTCAAATATCACATACCATCTTGTTTACTCTGAGGAGTACTATCAATTTGTAGACGTGTTTTACTGATCTAGACTGGCTTGAAAAATAGTTTTTGCTGTCACGATAGTACTCTTTCCAAATCTCTAGGGTTGTGTTTCCAAACCCGTGTGTTTGCACAAACAGCAGTTAGCAAGATCAAGATCTATTAAAGAACATGGTTTATCAGGGAAGGAAAGGGATTCAATGAACTGTCATGTAGACATTGATTTAATAGACATTACAGGGAGTTTTTATGTGTAGAGGGAGTCCTTATTAGCCTGGTAAAGCTTCTGAATAGATACCTCTCTTCACACCCATCTTCATTTTCAGGTGGCACTGCTGACCTCCTAACCTACTAAAATAATTTTACTATGAGCTTTCATTGAACACACCTTTAAAACAATTTATCTCATCCATATGTATTGATTATACTACCTGTTGTAATAAAAATAAACAACAACGAATAAAAACCCTGATAAAAGCAACTTAAAGAAGGAAAGGTTTATGTTCATTTACAGTTCCAGGATACAGCCCTTCATGACAATCAAGGCATGATGGCAGGGACAGAGAGCCTACTGATTCCATCCCATTCGCAGTTAGGGTGCAGCTAGTGACCAGGAAGAAGGGGCTGAACATACAGCCCTAACCCGTCAATAATGACACACTTTATCAGCCACTCCTTAAGGGAATACCCCTTAAAGCTTCTACAACCTCAAACAGGTCTCAACTAGCTGTGGACCTATGGCTCAAAAGCACCGGCTTATGGGATACAGTTTGCCTTCAACCGGTTACACAGTATTAGGTTAAAATTGAATTTATCTCACTTTGAATTGACATTTTATCCTCAGAATTTCTGTGTTATCCAAGTGTTCCAAAAATCGAAATAGCCATGATATAAGAATATAGGATCCTGGGCCAAATACAAAAGTAACTGCATAAAAGACGTAGGACGACTGGCAACATTCAAATGGGTCATATGTTCTACAGTGATATCGGACTCCATCTGAATTTCTTAAATTTCACTGTGTGGTGATAATGTGAATGAATGCATTCTTCTTAAAGTACCTGAGTAATCGTAGGAATGATAGGACCTGTTTTCACCTTACTGCCAGATTGTGCAGAACACAATCATTCAGACTTGCTTCTGAAAAAGAATCTTTAAGGAAAAACAAATAAATCAAAAGTGATAGAATCGTCAACATATCTATCTGGGTAAAAGGTTATTTTTTTTTAACTAATTCAATCCAGGTTTACATTTGAAACTTTTAATATTTCTGTTAACAGTTACCACATTCTGACTGCTAAAGCCGAACTAATTTTTAGATTTTTTTTTTTTTTAGAAAATTTCAAAATTTCTATATTGTGTTTTGGAAGCCCATCCTTAAATCCAAACAGGAAGCATAAACTTTCTGTGCTTCCTTTTATGCCTTTCCTCATTAAACCCTCACACTATTACTGATACCATGTTGTGCTTGCAGACAGGAGCCTAGCATGGCTCTTCTCTGAGAGTCTCTGAGAGACTCTACCAACAGCTGATTGAGACAGACGCAGATACGGTCAACCACTGGACTGAGGTTGGGAACCCCTATGGAAGAGTTAGTGGGAGGACTGAAGGAGCTGAAGCAGACTGCAAGCCCAAAGGAAGACCAAGAGTATCAACTAACCTAGACCCCTGGGAGCTCCTAGGGACTAAGCCACCAACCAAAGTGCACACATTGGCTGGTCCCTGACTCCTGGCACATATGTAGCAGAGGACTGCTTTGTCTGGTCTCAGTGGGAGAGGTGTGAGATTCAGGTGCGTGGGTGGGTGGTTGAGGGGTTGGTGGTGTGGGTGGAGGAGTTCCCTCAAAGGCAACAGGGAGGGGGCACGAGGTGAAGACCTTTTGAAGGGGGGACCAGGAAGAGGAGGGGCAACATTTAGAATATAAATAAATAAAACAATTAAAAATATTATCAGTAGTAATTTGATTTTTATTTAAGACTGACATGAAATCCTGAAGAAATAAACAATCTCCTTAAAAATAGTTTTAAAGTATAAACGTGCGCATACAAACATGTTCCCTGACAAATATCTCTAGACATGACTAGGAATCGAGCACGTTGACTTCCAAGTCCATCTGGATGCATTCTGCTGTCTCATTTGTCTCTATTTTCTGTGAAGACAAATATGGCATACTCAAAATTTATGTGTTTTCTTGTTTATTTTATTATGAGAGACCTAAAGCATAGTTCCTACCACCACTAATTATGAAGCTGATGTCTCCCGTTTGGGGAAGACAAGGGTGCCAATACATCCTAAGTATAATGATGAACTCCCACCATAAAAAATGCTTTCTTGATCATGCTATCTCCCCTGCCAGGTACGTATCAAATATATGGCTATGCCTATTAAAATACATTTACATAAGGATTCAAGTGTTTTCTTCTTTGAAAGAGTGGTTCCTCCCGCTACACACTTTGTTTCACGGGAAGAAAAGCAAAGATGGTTGAAAAGTTAGTGTGTTCCATATTATTTGCATTGCACTTAGAAAATGAACTATTGATAAATACAGTCCATTCAATACTCCACTAAGATCACCAATAAATCCTCACTCCCTGATAATGCTGACTTAAAATGAAATATCCAGAATATTTCAACTCGAATTAAGAAAATTTAGCTAGCGATACTGATAGAAGACAAAATGTGAATAAGACTACAAATTTTCAACACAGTAGTGTCCATTTAGTAAGAGTAAATGGAATCAAACACTGACAGAATATTTAAAATGATTCTAATCCTATTATTTGAACTTCAATGAACATAAAAGCACATATATTTGAAATAATTTTTATTGAACTGTATTAAATTTATGAGCTAAACAGGAGATGGTTTCCAATTCTCACCATATAAGGTATTTGTTTTGTCAAATTAAGGGAACAGAGACTCTGATAAGCAGGCAAGAACAAATTATACATCGATGGCGACAAGGGACAATTGTCCGTTAATAAGAACTTTGGCTCGGCAATCAATGTGTTAGCACAAGCGTATGTCAAAGCTTCTGAGAAATGAAGCTAGATAGTCAGTCCCAAACCAAGACCTGCAGAAAAAAAGAGTCTAAATTTCACAAATGTCTCTGAATTTGTACATATACCTGGAAAGTCGGGTTTTAAAGTTAGTTTGAAGAGGAAAGAATTGAGCAAAAGTGCTTAAAGTCACAACTGTATTTTTCTCACCTAACTGGGCACATAACAGTTTGCATCACTGTACATCATTCAGGCACTGTGTGAAAATTCTTATATTTACTGCCATGTGTCTCACTATAAAACTATGTGATGACATCTGTTACTGAAATTTCAAGAAAACAGATCCAAATTCAAGATTTACATAGGCATTTACTGTAGGAAGCAGTCTGATTCAGCAACGTGTGCTCTTAGTCATTGCATGGTTTATTGTGTGGCTATTAGGAAATCCCACATTGCATCAGTGTGTTAATTTTTGAATCTCGAACATATAAATTATACAAAAGTCCAATTTTAAAAAAAGTCTTGAATTTAAAAAAAAAAAAAACTCTGGGAACACAAAAGGTAAGCAGTACAAGCTAAATGGTACGTACCTGCCAAACTGTGATATCTAAAATGACTAAAGACAATAAGAAAATAAATTTTTTTACAAATAATTTACCCTGTAAACCAATCAGTAATCCTATACTGAGGAAAACACAGTGTTCTGATGATCGTATGCTTTTCTCTAATCTGGAACCTTGAATAAGAAAGCTATCAATGAGCATTTGAATTTTTCTTTAGCCAGTTTTCTGGTAAATTACAAAAGTAAAGCAGTTGCAAAGGAGGATCAAATAATGAACAAAGAAAGAGAGAGAAAAAGAAAGAGAGAGAGAGAGAGAGAGAGAAAGAAAGAAAGAGAGAAAGAGAAAAACAAAAACAAAAACAAAAAGAAAGAGAGGAAATAATACAGAGACTCCTTATGTTTGAATCCACAACTGATCTGTTTAGGAATAGCTGCCATCTTCTGATCCATTGCGGTTAATCCTGTGTTTTAGCAATGACCTTAACTACAGAATAAAGGCTTGCTTTAGTCAAAGGAGAAAAGTTGTTAGGAGCTGGCTGCAGGGGATTTGGTGGACCAGTTCCAGTTCTCACAATGAAAGCAGTGTAGCTTGAGGAAAATCCTCCTCTCCTTTTTCCCTGCCTCCCCAAAACAATGCACACATCATTTTTTATCTTGTAGCACATTTGGAGACGTATATAATCATTTCTTTACAGTCACGCTGACTTAATGGTCTTATAAGTGAGATAAATGCCTTAGGTTTATTTGATCAATATATTTGAATTATGCCTTTAGTGTCAAGATTCTAGTTGTTTTCATTCGAAGACTCAAAGATAAACTATAGAGCAATTTGTTTCCTTGCACCATCTAGTGGACTTAAATGACAACTGCGGCAGTACTGTAAATAATTGCAAGTCAATCCTATAAGACAAATTTTCACTTGCACTTGGATAAATATGCCTAACGTCATTATTCGATTGATCACACAACAGGACGAGTAATTATTACTCCTCAGTCTACATAGGAAATCATTTAAACACAGGTGAACTCATTAGCGAACGTTTAAATCCCTAAACAAAATACTATATGCATCGTCGATGGCATTTTATGAAACGAGAGAGCGACAGGCATCACAGTTGTCCCCACTGGCTCATACAGACCCACAACGCTCTAAGCTAGCGGTCTGCGCCAGAGCCAAAGCCCTGCCTCCGCGCGGAGTCAGTGCGCAGGCGCAGCGCTGGGCGGAAGTGGGGGGGCGGACCCAGACCGTCAGCTAGAGGAAGAAGCCGGAACGGCTGGGTGAGGCGCTGAGACGGTTTAGCGGCGAATCGTTGCTCGGGTGCTGCTCAGAATCCCGAACGTGGGTGTCGTCGGAGCCGTGCGAGCGTTGGGGCCCCGGAGCAGCAGTTACTGTCGCCGCGGACGCCGCCGTTGCCGACCCGGAGGACGCGGCCTGGAGAGGCCTTGCAGGCCTAGCGCGGCCCGCGGAGCCCGACGAGTGTGCCGTGAGTAGACCCAGCGCCCTCTGCACAGTCGCTTACCAATTAAGATGGAGGAGATTTCGTTGGCCAACCTGGATACTAACAAGCTGGAGGCCATCGCCCAGGAGATCTATGTAGACCTGATAGAGGATTCCTGCCTGGGATTCTGCTTTGAGGTGCACCGGGCAGTCAAGTGTGGCTACTTCTACCTGGAGTTTGCAGACACTGGTAGCGTGAAGGATTTTGGCATTCAGCCAGTGGAAGACAAAGGCGCATGCCGCCTCCCGCTTTGCTCCCTTCCTGGAGAACCTGGGAATGGGCCCCAGACGGAGCTGCAGCGTTCACCTCCAGAATTCCAGTAGTCACAACATGAGAGAGGGCGACAGTGACCAGGACAATAATATAGACTGGTCCCGTAGCTTGGAGGAGTAAGCTAAGTTGGAGAGAAAAATAAATAAAAAAGAAAAAAGCAAACAAAAGTCTCATTTCCACTTAAAGATCTTAGCATTAAAACACAAAAACGAAAACAAGAAGACCAAAACAAAAAAACCCAAAGAGGAGAATTTAGGAATTCGGGTCCATTTGAAAGAGTATCCAGTGCCAGCTCAGAAATCCTGGACAGGAGAAGGGCCAGAGGCTTTATGATGTATTTTGAGCTCTATAAATACACGTGGATGTACAAGATCCCTGAACTGCCCTCTGTACACAGGTGAGCAGCTGTGTACCCAGCCTATAAAATTCTTTTGTTTCTCAGATTTTCCATCTGATTGATGTCAAGGGCTCCCTGTGAAGTTTGGAATCTGTAGATGGTCAGGCCATGATCAGTCAGCTTCAGTGGACTGCTCCTCTGATTTCTAAGCCTCCAATTGGGCCTCTTTGATACAAACGCAAGTCAGGTATGAGACTTAAATACTAAAAATATTAATTCCCGTTTG
This sequence comes from Rattus rattus, assembly GCF_011064425.1. Taxonomy (NCBI): domain Eukaryota; kingdom Metazoa; phylum Chordata; class Mammalia; order Rodentia; family Muridae; genus Rattus; species Rattus rattus. The sequence continues at coordinate 190,983,994 of NC_046154.1, read as the reverse complement.
AAGTTGGGGGGAAGCCCTTGTGCCCTTGTCTACAAGAAGTTCAGAATCACCTGTTTTCCCAAGGTCCAGCATTTTGTGGGACAAGGCCTCACCTTTGACTCATCAAAAGACCTGTCTTTCCATCCCACTGAGTGGCAAAGATTTGGGACAAGGTGGTTTACAACAGCTGAAGATTCCGTTTTGATGCTATGAGGATGAAGTATACCTCTGCGATTGCCTATCATCTCCACCTGGAAGACTCATGTCTTGAATTATATACTGTGGACATAAGTTTGGTGGGACAGTCTTTACCTGCTTTTGAGTTACTGGTGATGTAGCCAGCCCATGGGTCTGACTTGATCATTATGACAGGTCACTGTCCTCACCTGGTACCACTGAACTACAGAAAGGCATCATGGCAAGCAGGAGGCTGTTTGAAAATTGAGCCAGAAGGAAACTTTTTCCATCTGCCTTCAGTAATGTGAATGAGTTTAATGCTAAGAGCCCTGAAACAGGCCTGGTTTACCTGGTATGGTTACAGAATCCCGTCTTAAATTGGGCAGTTAGACCTCTGCTGTGGTGAATAAGATTGTCTCCACCTTCCCTGCCCTTACAGGGAAGGGAAGTCCGTCACTTGGTCCTCAGGACCTCCTTACAGCAGGGGCTGTGTTTTTCTTGCTGGAAGTTGGAAAGTTGGGAATTTCCTGACTTTGGAGGCAGGGTTAGAAGTAAACGGGAAGTGAGTGGCATATCAAAACTGTTCTGTTTTAGTCCCTAAATGGGGATTTATGGAGGGTGGGAGTCCTGAGGTGAGCAGAAAAGAAAGGTGCTGCTTTATTTGAAATGTTTTCTTACCTCATTCTGTGCCCCAGTAAAGGGTCCAGCCTCATCTGTCTGGCCTGGCCATGTTCCTGTCACTGCTCCCCTGCCTATCTGGTGCAGCTCATGATTCCAGGTGCTGCTTGCCACTCTAGGTTTTATCTTGACCAGTTTCAGCTCATCTTCCAGTGCTCCTGCCCTGAAACCTACACAAGTTTCCCTTTTCCCTTTCTTGTTTTCTAACTTTTTAAGTTTCTATGTTGGTTTTGTTTTACCTGTTTTTATGGAAGCCTTAGAGGAGAATCCCTCATGGCTTCCTCTGTTTGGATTGGAATGGGAAAATAACGAAAAGAATTTTGTTTGAATTTACAAGGCAGTGTCATGTCTACGTGTTTCTCTTATATAAGCCTACCTTGCTAGTATATCTCCCTGCCTTGTCATGAGTTCTTTCTTCCCATTGCTACTTGGATACTGCCTCTTAAGACTTACTGCAGAACCATGAATGCTGGTATACACAGGAAGGAGTTGGTTCTGCTCCACTTTTCTATTCTATCCTTGTTGTGTATGTATCTTCCTTCTCCCAGGACCTGTTTGAACTGTATGGACTAATTTGGATTACTGTACTCAAGAGTTAAGGAAACTATAGTGCTTGGGCCTTGAGACTATCTGTTATTGCCTTCTCAGAGTTTTACAACTCAGGGTTGGGGCCTACTTAAAGTTTGGATCCTTAGTCCAAGAAGATTGAGAACTTGGAAAAAACCTTGGCAGGAGCTAAAAATACTTTTAAAAGATACCTTACTACATTCTTGAACATTTAATGAATTCTAGAAAAAAAGCAGTCTTGAGATTCCTGCTTATGTAAAGTACTTGGGAAACATGAAAGGGAGAAAGGCCATGGCCCACTCACTCTTGCCTTCAGATAGGGAGCTCAAATGTGACTTTAGTTTTCTTGCCTTTTCTGGTTAGAACATAAAGATGTGGGTGGTAGTTTGGGGTAATGGTTTGCTCATATTACTTCCTTCTTTTTGTTAGTGTTTTTTGTTTTCTGTCTCCATCATTTCCATTAGGGCCATAGCTCCCCACTCTGTGTAGATAAAAGGTGGGTTCAGTCCAGCTATTATTGCCCTGAGGGAACAAACTACCTTTTTGGGAGCAAATGTTCTCCATCATATAGTTGACAGTGGTTAGGAACTCTCCCCTTCCCCTACCTTTCCTGTAACAACAGAATTCTATCCTTCCTCTTCAATTAATTGTATTGACCACCCTGTAATCCTATTATGTATCTGAGTGTATGTATATGGGGGAAAGGGGTTCTTGAAATTTTCTGTGGTTTGTGGTTTTTTCCTTCCATAAATTAGTTCCCACCACCGCATGCCCAGGGGCTACTACCTGGCATTATCGCATGCTGGGATCATTGGGGGAGGGTAGTGTGAGGTTCACCACTGTCCTTGTTTTGGAGATTCTTATTTTTTAATAAGTAATCCGTCCTATACAAATAGCTAATTAACTCTTGTGTTCCCTGCCCATATGGCTGCTGGTGTAAATAAATTGCATTTTCCCATTGCTAAACAATAATAAAATTCAAAAAAAATTTTTGACTCATCTTTTTAATGACCTATTTTCCAGGGGTTGGCATAGCAAAATAAATGTTTTACCACTCTTGAATCCTGGTACATGAATGGGAGGTACGGCAGAATCTATAGAGGAGCTCTGTCTAGCTTTCTCGATCTAATCCTTCAAATCCTTCTGTCTACACTATTCAATGAGAGAAAAAAAAATACATACACTGTCCTTTTTCAGATGAGGTAAGAAGAGGGTGAAAACAGTCTGGGCCTACTGATAACAATGCCTTATGGTAGTTTAACTTGTATAGAACTTTTTTTAGTATATGTATCATCAAACTAAGTTGATGTAGCAGAAAATGCTTCTACCTAATTCTCCCTTAGTTTGTCCCACCATCGCATGCCCAGGGAATAGCATATCTTAATTTTTATCATCAGTTTAAGCATTTTCTAGAAATTGTATATAAAATTTAGTTCTGATCAAAGTCACGTTCTACCCATCTTTCTAACTCATTACATAGTTCAAGGTGGGAAATAGACAAGTCAAAAGTCACGGGAATAGGACCAGAGAAGGAAACTTAGTTGAATACTTCAAATAGCTGTCAGACATGTAATAACAGTATTCAGTCTTCTCTTCTGTGATCATGAATTATAATTAAATGCAATTGGCCACTTAAGACCTACAGTCATATTTGTTGAGAAATTGTTTTAAAAGAAAGTGGGGGCAGACTCTGTTAAAGATAATGTGACAGGGTTACTAGGTGAAATCCTAAAAACCGATTTTCCTTAAATTTCTATTAAATGAAGTGTATATAGGAATCTACTATAAGTTTGTATTTAAACTATCTGTTTTTTAGAATTTTTTAGAATTAGATTTAATATAGTCTTTCATTTTCTAAAATGATACAAAGACAAGTATGTTCTATAGTTAATATCTTTATTGTCAGAAAAGAGATCAAATAGTTCATAGCTCTGCATGCTGGAATTAGTCGTCTCAAGTTATTTGAAGTAGTAAGGATACAGTCACACTTGCTCTGCAGGCATTAATGTAACCGCCCTCTGAACCTGGCTTGTCATCTATTTTGTTCATTTAACAAATGAAGAGCTGGTATGCATGTACTTAAAACACAATGTGAAAGTGGTGTTTCACATTAATTCTGCAAAGTTTCATTAACAAAGTGTCAGATCTCAGCTTACCTTCAGAAAACACCTGTTTAAACGTTTACTGTGCTGGAGAAGGTATGCCGTTCGTATATCAACAGATGGTCTTGATAATACTTCGGAGGAGAATGGTAATATATAATTATTGAAAAAGATGTTGCATAAAAAACTAGAAGGCCTTAGAGTTTTCCCAATTTTAAAACATTTCTAGTTCTATTTGAGCCTCATTGGCAATAGGTATGCAAAAAAAAAAAAAAAAAAAAAGGGTTAAACTTGACTTTAGAATTGAAAACAGTATAAGTCGTCTTGCTGGCACCTAAAAGTTATTACAAGGTCTAAACCCTGACGTCATTAGATGTGATAGAAACAAACTTAAAATACAAATAATGTGATTTTTCAGCCAGTACTCATTTGCTGAAATAGTAAAAGGTAATTAAGTTTCTAAAACTGTAGTTTAAAAAAATGAAAGCATAATTCTTAATTACTTCATGGTACTAGATTTGAGAGTGTAAAATACAACTTATCGGTGGTGATTTAAACCCAGCATGGTAGTGCTTAGCTGTGACTTAGCTCCTGAAGAAGTGAAGTTTGATTATCTGGAGTTCAATAGCAGCTCTAACTCTTAGGATTTCAGTCACTAGGTTATGTGAGATCCTGTCTCAAGACAAAATGGAGACAGGACTTAAGGATTTCCTAGATACATTAGTGTAATAAATTATGAAAACACTCGGCAGAATTTTATAGGTAAAGCAAACTATCACAAAACCATACATTGCAAATATATTTAGATAAACAGGTCACCTTTCAAAAACAACAAAAGTATAATGAAGTTCACATACTAGCTCACAATAAATGCAGTATTAGAGGAAAATCATATAAGTTTGAACATACACAAAGACAGTTTTCTGAAATTTATTGTTGATTTGTAAAGTGATCAATATGGTAATGGGGACTACAGACTTTGGTCATTGTATAGTCTACAATAGTTACAGTGCTTTATGCTGATATTTGGAAGTGGAAGTATCTCTTTGAAAAGCAAAAGTAACCAGGCATCACTCCTATAATTCTGGCAAGGGGAGGCAGGAAGACTGATGTAGCAGCCATCCTGAGCTACATATTGAATCCAGTGTGTGCTCAGACTACAGGGAGAGACCTCATCTCAACTTTTTTAAAAAAATGAAAGTTCAATTCATACTGTTTTATGGAAACACATTGTTAGCATCAAGACACTGCAGTATTGTTTGATACAAGACCAGCTTCCACAATCAAAACTCAAAAGCATGTGAAGAATAAGATTTAAGATCTCAGCACCAAGTACATGACATGAGTAAAAAAATGATATTGATAGAGTAGGTTTTTTTTTCAAGTTTGCTAAATTAAAGATTTATATGAAGAGGGATGTAAGAGTAGATAACCATGTAACAGATTTTAATTCACATTTAACAAATATTTCACATTATGACTATTTGAGAATCACCCATGGTTGTCATTCTGATAAGCAGATAAAATAGGGAATTGCATTAGTTAATTAGTAAGCGAATAACAGAATCTCATTACAGTTATAAATTTTTCTCTGCAGATTAACAACTTAGTGTAGAAAGGTAACTTTTAATGGAGGACAGCTTTATAAATGTGTGTAGGGAAAGATAAAAGTAACTAAATAGTAGATCTAATAAAATCAAAACTTGTTTATAAATCAAAAATAAGCAAACAACCTGATATCATAGTTTTGTTGTCCTTTTAGGAGATAGATATATGTAGAAAATAATTATAAATAATTATAATTATAAAATGTACAAATGTCCAGAATAAAAGGACAACTCATTCTTAAAATATCTAAATGACCAAAAGGATATGAGAAGTTGCTGTTAAGTTCAGAAAAATGTAACCTAGAATCAAATGGCACGACACTTTGTTAGTCAGTGTGGTAGACTAAACTGGCATTGACCATACTGAGCACTTTATTGCTGTATGCCACATCCTGCTACAGAGATGCTCACACAGTGTATTGCTACTCTTTCACAGTAGGGAGGAAAGGAACTCATACTAAGATGCTCCATCAACGGATAAATGGAGAATGATAATACGATACAGAATGGAATTTATTGAGTTATGTATCAAGAAAATTTTGTTATAAGAACTTTTAAGTTTATTGAGGAAAATTATGAAATTGACATAGAAATGAGTGGAACTGCAAGACATTAAATGAGGTAACCTGGAAAGTGTCTCATTGATGAGAGAGAGATTTAGCAGAAGCGGGCTGGGGAGCTAATAGACATTATGGTTTATAATGTTGGAAGATGAATGTTGAGAGCAATAGAATACAAAGAAGGGAGAGAAAAGGGTAGAGGTTGGGGGCAGGTACTCAGCAAAAGTGGAAAAGGATAATCAATTCTCACAGTCATATGGAACAAATTTAAACCACAGCAAGTGTACAGCAGAGGCCTTCCTGTCACATTCAGGCAAGCACCTACTGTCACATTCAGCTTGTAATACGAAGTTCAAGAGACAAGTGAAAACAAGAAAGCAAACAAGAAACTACACTATGAAAAATGTAGATGCCATTCTGAAAATGGGGTAATAGGCCCTGTTGAAATACCTCCATCCGTGTGGAAAGGATGGGCAAGCATGATGCAATGGAGGAGATAAGTAGATCCGTACACCCCTGTCTTCAGAGAGAAGAGTTGAGAAGCTGAGAAAAAAATGACAGCCCGTGGTGAAATAAATGAAATCTGCCAACATCCTGTGGTTCTTTTCCATTTCCTTCTACTGAAAGTGCAGTGTGTTTAACAACTGTCCTTTGTGATACCTGACTCGGTCTCTCAATAGTTTCACTAAACATGGACTTATAACAAATACACACACTTCATTAGGAATTTCATTTGTGCCCTCATTCTTATACCTAATCATTTACTTAAAGGATTGTTTTCTGAAGTTAATTATTTCACCTAATGCTACTGAATTAGGACCACTTTCTTGCGAATACTATTGTGTGTAAAATAAAATTGCTGTGAATGAAACATTAAATGAATAGCTGAATTTTAACATGACGGCAAAAAAAAAAAAAAAAAAAAAAAAAAATACCAGGAACATAATGCCCATTACTTCAGTTCTTTCTGGCCAGAGTGTGTACCTAAGCTCGGATCTCCAGTAACTACATAAGAAGTCAGGTATAGTGACACCTGTAATCTCCAACAATAAAGTGGAGAACAATCAAGAAAAAACACCCAACATCAACCTCTACCTAGCATGTACCAGCATGGACACGGCACATCCCTACACTAGCAGGAATATAGACTGCACACAGCACAACACATACACACAAAATTGAATAAACACTGAATGAACACAGTACTGAATACCAAGGGAATACTATTTCCAGACATGAAAAAAAATGTAGATTAAAGAGTTTAAATTGATAAGGGACAAATTAAAGAGAGACAGCTGTCACAGAACAGTTCCTCTTTGCTTGTCTTGTCTCCCAGTGACAAACCTTCACACTATAGTAGCAGATAAAGAAGTACGTAGTGGGAGGAAGGGATGGGAGATGAGAGAAGAAGTAAAAGGAGAAACTGAAAAGGAGTGAAACGAGAAGAAGAAAGGGAAGGAGGGGGACTACTAACAGTTGAAGTGGAAATGAGTTCAATGGCTGACCACCGCAATTGGGGCATGACTCACACTCCAAAGTCCATGGATAGTCAGCCAGAGGAGCTCAGTCAAAGAGAAATTACCAATATAAACATGGAAGTTTATTTTAACAGGACGGATAATGTATTAGAGGAAAGTAAAGCCACAAGTCAACTTGATGCTAAATACAGATCGTAAGTATTTCAAAATGTTGATGCAATAAGCGTAAAAAGTTGAGTGGTGAGCACAATTCACCTTTCACTGCTCCTGACCCCTGTTTATTCAAGCCCAACATGAGTTTAAATACTGTTATAAAGGAAATTTACAAATTAATTAAAATGGCTTCGAATATGTGCAATATTTGGGTGGGCTTGACCCAGTCACTCATTTAAGCAGAGAATTGTCAGATCATAAGTGATGGCTGTTTTAAGGAACACTTGAAGAGAATAATAAGCTCTTCAGAATTGAAGGGTATGATGCCTCAGCCAAGGAGGGAGAGAAACTGTGTTGTCATTATTACTCGTACGAGAGGAGGCAGCAAAATAGTCATTGTATTTTAATTCTGGTTTTCCTATTTTCTGATGTTTCTAACAATGAAAATAAGACATTTTTGCTTATAATGTTTTGACTCATATTATTGAACAACATTAATGAAATCCCAAATCTTTACATTTATTGTTTGAAAATTGCGTAATTTCAGCTTCTATGGTTATGTGTGTGGTCCCTTAAAATCCAGGGTTGCACATACTGATATTGTTTCTTTCATAAACAAGTCCAAGATGCTGAAGGGGTTTTCAACCCCATAAGAAGAACAATATCAAGCAACCAGAGCTCCCAGAGACTAAACCACCAACCGGAAAGAGTACACATGGAGGGACCCATGGCTCCAGCCACATATGTAGCAGAGGATGGCTTTATTGGGCATCGATGAGAGGAGAGGCCCTTTGCCCTGTGAAGGCTCAATACCCCAGTGTAGGGGAAAGCCAGGACTGTGAGCTGTGAGGGAATGGGTGCGTGAGTGGGGGAACATTCTCATAGAGGCAGGGAAAGGGGGGAAGGGATAAGGGGACTCCAGAGGGGAAATCTGGAAAGGGGATAACATTTGAAATGTAAGTAAAGAAAACATCCAATAAAAAAATAATGTTTCAAAGAAAAACTAAGGTAAGAATACTGTTATTTATCTTCTATTCGCATATTTAAAATGCAGAGATTACCAGTTATGAAAAGATAAGTTGATTTTCTACAGATAACTTGAAAACAGAACACAGAGGTGTGGATGTGTTCTTGAGGCAGTGGTTTTAGGACGTTTATAAAAGTTATAGAAGAAAAACAAGAAGTGACTAAAGCAAAGGAGAAGTAAAATATTTGGTGAAATAAAACTATTTAAGCAGTTATTGAGGAGAGGAAGTACTGGCTGAATTTACAGCACTAACAAAACTTTCAGAATGAATTTCATAGGTGAGACAGCATCCAGTATAATGAAAAGAAAGTTCTTTGATCTTATAATCAAAATATGTCTTCTAATCCTCAACCTCCTATTGATTAGTGACCTGGGAAAGATTATTTTTAATGAATGTCAATATGGTGTTTAAAATAAGGGAAGTAGCACTATAGTTTACTCTTAGAATTGCCAAATAAGTTTAGCCTAATGGGAAATGGAAGGTAACATGGGTAAGTGAAGAGCTGGCAGGTAGCAAAGACAGTTATGCAGAGAACTGGCGTAGCAGTTGTTAGAGTGGATTTGTCAGCGTAACCAGTGATTCTCAACCTGTGGGTCATGATCCCTTTGGGAGGCATATATCAGCTATCCTGCATATCAGATGTTTACATTATAATTCATAATAGCAAAATTATATTTATGAGGCAGCAATAAAAATAACTTTTTGGTTGGGGGTTACCACAACATGAAGAACTGTAAGAGGCAATTGGAGATAAAGGTGAGATATTTAAACTGGGGTGTGGTGTGTGTGAGAGAGAGAGAGAGAGAGAGAGAGAGAGAGAGAGAGAGAGAGAGAGAGAGAGAGGAGTCCGTCTGTCTGCCTGTCTGTCTCTCTGTCTGTGGGGGGGAGGGAGAGAGTCAGGGAGAGAAAGGTGGGAGAGGGAAATTGGGAAGGGAAGAAGGAAAGAGAGACAGGGAGGGGCGAAGAGGAGAGATCAAGTTTAAAGGTTAAGATCATCGTTTCTAATTTCATTCAGAAAGAGAAATGTGTTCTTTACATAAAACCTGCATCTTCCCCTTGCCCATCATTTTGCTATTTCTTGGAACTGTCAGTAGATGATAAACTTTATTACTAGCATAGGCCCTTTACATTTGAAGTGAAGAAATGATAAGTAAAAATATTATTCCAAAAATGTGCTCTTTTTCCCAAAAGTAACTTCTGTAACTAAAAGTTTCCCAGTTCCCCAGTTCACAACCTCTCTCTCTCTCTCTCTCTCTCTCTCACACACACACACACACACACACACAAATACACACAGAGAGAGAGAGAGAGAGAGAGAGAGAGAGAGGGGGGGGGTTTAACTTAGGACAGCTCTGAGATAAGGAGTTCAGGGTCATTGAAGCTTTCATAAGCTTTTTATCTTGATGCTCTGTAATTATAGAACAAGTCCTCCTTAGCAACCAGCCCCTTCTGCCGTTTGAAGGTACTCATGTTGGTCTCTTGAATATTCCCCTTAGAGCTAAATTTTCATTCTGAAGTAAAATTGGTGTTGTGACTTCTTCTTGGTTTTGTATTCAACAAGTGAGTATTTATAATGTCACTTGGAAATGTTCTTTATGATCCAGTGTGTTATTTCTTTCAATTTCACATTTTCTACTTTAAGGAAAAGGACCGGGATGCTTTTCACTTTCATTATAATGGTTCTTTAGACTCTTGCTTACATTTAATAAACGGTTGCCCTTTGAATTTATATAAAGCCTCATTCAGTGTTTACTACCTCATTCATGGTTTGGTGTTACACAATATCCCTCTGTAAGTCCTATATCCCAGGAAGATAATAGAGATAGATGACAGTCAGTCAGTCAGACAGACAGACTGACTGACTGACAGATGGGAGATTTTCTACAATGGCTTACAGTCTGTGATCTAGGTAGTCCAACAATGGATGTCTCCAAATGGAAGGACCAAGAATGCAGTAGCTCTTCAGTCTAGGATGCTGGATGTCACATCTTGTCATCAGTATGAGCCAGAATCTTGAAGAAGTCGGCTCTAATGTCCGTTGAGGAACAGACTTGCTGAGAAAGTGAGAGCAAACAGGCAAAGAAAGTTTCTTTTTTCCATGCCCTTCCAGCTGATGGTGTGGCCCAAATTAGAGGTGGGTCTTCCCACCTCAGATGATCTGAATTGAAGGTTATCATTCCACCTCCCAGGTCCAGATTAGGAGTAGATCTTCCCACCTCAGATGGTTGAGCTAAGCAAACATTTCTCTCACAGGTGTTCCCAGACATTTTTAGGTTTTAGTTAATTCCAGACATAGTCAAGTTGAAGACCGAGAATAAGCCTCACGGTGTTTCCATTTTCTTACTATATTGAACAGGATGACTGTGAACATCGCTGAAAAGGTATTTGTAGAGGATGATGTTGCATCCTTTGCATAAATGCCAAAGAGTAATATAGCCCGGTCACTTGGAAGATTTAATTTTAGCTTTTTGATGGTCCTCCACACATTTTCACAGTGAGTACACCAGTTTGCATTGGTTCCTCCTTCTCCACAAACTTGCCAGCATTCACTGGGAGATACGTGGTTGATATTAGCCATTCTGACTGAGGTGAGGTGAAAACTTAATTGCACCAGCTACTTTTGAGTAATTATCATCAGGGTCACACTTTCCATGCTGACTTAGAAGCCGAAAGATCTGTCTGTCCATACAGTATATCACAAAGATATTTAAGTCACGGTGTTAATATACTTGCTGAAGAAATAAAGTTTTCGATGTTCTTTTGACTGATATATAGTAGAAACCCAAATGAAAATATATGCATCAGAGATCTATTGTTTTTTTCAAGGAAGATCTTTAGAGGCAAAAGTCAACTTGATATGTAACCAGAAAATATTCTTGAAGGCACTAGAGGTGCATCTTAGTCCTAGAGCGCGTGCATAGATAGCATCCAGTCCCGGGTGCCATACATGCACCTAAGCCAATGCTATCATGACATATATGACATCTTGGCTAGAACTTGAAAGTGGGATTTTGTGTTAAACAAGCTGCATACGAAACGCAGCATACTGCAATTATTCCCACGTTCTGTTTCTAGGGATTTCGTCCAAACTTTCCAGCTGTAGTATTTCATCTCCTTCCATGTCTATGCTCTGTGTGGCTAGCCACTAAATTACATTTCTTTCTCCAGTTAGTCTGATGCCCATTTATTTCTTCTAATTTTCTAGTGTTAGCCTTACCCATTTGGAACCAACACCCAAATTTCCTAGATACTTCCTTCTGTGGATCTAACCATTCCAGGCCCTTGCTGCTCAAATGAGAAACCAACTTGCCACGTCTAGTTCTTAAGAATAAGACTGGGTCTGCTCCAGTCTTACGTTACTGACTTCCCACAACGTGATTCTTTCCAGGCTACCTCGGTTTTACAGCTCTGACATATATACCTTACACTTATTCTGTAAAGACATGTTCTTTTCTTCATATAAAATATATACAGATATATTTTATTACATTGTTATACCTATTATATTATTATATATTTTATTTATTATATATTAATTTATATAGAATATGTAATTTATATTATATTGTATATATATACAATACATACATACACACACACACACATATATATATATATATATATGTATGTATATATCTGTTGGCTTCAAAGCCATTGCCCAATCTTCCTTAATTCTGTCACTACCTGATTTATAGGCAGATATCCCCTAGTCTTCATCTTGAGCAAATGAAATTAAAACTTACTAAAGTTACCTCAGTTCTCCCACACATAAATATATTTTCTCTACTCCTGTAGATTATGGATTATAAAGTACAGTGAATCCAAAATACAGTTCAGAAATAAATTTATTGAGATGGGCATCAGAAGAACACTAGATGTATAAGCCAGACCTAGGCAGCTTTTGAATGAAAGCCACAGCTTAGATGACAAAACAAGATATACATACACCAGGAAAGTAAATTACTTTAATTTTCAATCGTATATCATGGTCATGTGTTATATTTCAAGTAATATATCAAATAATAAACCTTGGAAAATAATTATAAAGCTTCTCTTGCATGCTATATTCTAAAAGCAGTCAGCATAGGAATAGCATGCTTATGAAATTTCACTTAGTTTCTAATATGAAGATTAAATACCAGGTTCCACTTGATTAGATTATAAGAGATAGAATGTGACATATTTATCATGATAAATTATTCATAAAGTGAACAAATTTACAGGATGCATAATATTTTCAGAACATCCATATACGTTCTACTGTTGGCTATTCTTTTTTAAGTTTTTCACTTGTTTGGTCGATTGTTTTAGAGACAGCGTTTAACGCTGCAGGTGAGCTTAGCTCAAACTTTCTGTAATCCTTTTTGCCTCAACCTTCTGAGTGAAGAATTCCAGGCACATGCCACCAAGCCCAGCTAAAGAATCTATTACATACCGTTGCTTCCGTTGGAAGAGAGTATGGGACAAGTTCTGTACCAAAAATGAAGGTAAATTCCAACCAGACAGGAACGACTGTCTCCTTCCTGGTTCTTTCCTCCACCCAGAGAGGAGAAACCTGGGCTGCCATAGAACTACACTATTTTATTTTTAAATAGCATGAGATATCAGTCTGAATAGAGTAAGATCAAGAAGACAGAACACGGGAACATTAAAGAACATTTGCAGGCTTTTGCAATGGGTAGTCAGTATACAAAGAACTTGAACTTGACTGTGCATTTCTTTAATAGGCATTCTTTTTTTTTAACTTTATTTTTTATTGGATTTTTTTATTTACATTTCGAATGTTATTCCCTTTCCCGGTTTCCAGAATATAAGCCCCCTCTCCCATCCCCCTCCCTTTCTTCTATAAGGGTGTTCCCCCTCCCCAACTACCCTCACCTTTCTGCCCCTCCCCACATGTATTCTAAAATAGTGTTTGTGTGGAATACAGGGCATTTTAGGTCTAATAAAAAGTAAGTTTTGATGCTAGTAAAAAAAATGATTCTGATGGCATGGAGTGCTGAGTGTGCAGGATTTTATGGTTTTACAGTGAGTTCCATGCGTAATGGGTTATTTACCATTTTGGAGTATGCTTATCTGTGGAATAGTCACTTTTTTTGCGGATAACAAAATGAAATTTAAATACATTTAGGCACTTTCTTTTTCTATAATAATTTCAAAGAACTACTTTATGGAGGTATAAAAGTGAGAAAAGAAATACATTACTGCATTCTTACACAATAAAAACCATTTTTCTCTTAGGAAAAAAAAGCATGCTTATAACCCCTAATCATGATTCAACATAAAACACCTGATATTTTTATAATATTTTTTCAATGACTATAAAAGAGTACTTCTTTAGAGTCCATGAAAAATGAAACACTGTAAATTTAAATTTTTAACATTGTATGTATTATATATCTGTGCATATACTAATTTAGAGTTCTGTTCATGCTGCTAATATTATTGAAATAAGTGCATATTTTATGGGAGGTATAACCAATGTTCTCATTTAGATTAAATAACAATTAGGATGAATTTAACTGGCTGAACGTAAGTCTGGATTTCTTTTTAATATTCTGTCTCCAGATTCTATAATATTCTATGTGAAAAGTGAATACTTTACTGCATTTGATGCTCCTTTATGGTTTAAATAATTAGGATAATGTAGTTTGTCTAAACTACGAGTTAACCTTACTCTTATTTCATACAAAGACTACAATTGAAAAGCATTAAACATTGCCAGAGTAAGTATGAGGCCAAGCAGAGTAAAGAGTCAAGAGGCTGAGGGAGAAGCCAAATTAAATCAGTCAGCTTGGAGAGGATTGTGAGCCCGAACCTCGGAGCTGAGTCAGCGAGAGAGAGTTCAGAAAGACCAGAAAGTGTAGGCATAATCATCAGTTAAGTGTCAGAGGCTGAGAGCATTCTAGACCTAGATAAGATTTTGCAAAGGTTCGGAGCTCCCAAGACTATCCCTGGGTTAGCAGACAGAAGCAGTACGCTTCCAAGATGGCAACTTGAGTTGAATAAACGATCCTTTCACAGATATCACACTATTTGAGGGAACCAATTTTTCCCCCTTCTACCTGATGTAGGTGACAATTCAGCTGTTAACCTTTACTGCTGTTAACTAGGTTTTCATTAATTATTTAAAAGTAAAATAGAATAAGATAAAACAAAATCTATTACATCACAGTTGGGCAAGACAATCAATCAATAGATAAATAAAATATTAAAAAATAACAAGAGAAGGCACAAGAATCAGAGACAAACTCATTCTCACACTCAGGAATCCCATAAAACCACACAAAATTTGAATCTACAATATATTGACAGAGGACCGGGTGGAGACTCCTGCGGGTCCCGTGCTGTGTCAATCTCTGAGTTGTTCTCATGTTGATTTAAAGGGCCTTGATTTCTTGGTGTCCTCCAACCTCTCTAGCTCTTACACCTTTTCTGCCTAGTCTTCCTTGGGGTTTACTGGGTTCTCAAGGGAGGGATTTGATTGTGGTAAACCATTGAGGGCTTCGTGTTCCAAGGTCTCTACTCTCTGCATAATATCTGGCTGGGGGTCTTTGTCTTTGTTCCCATCTACAACAGGAGGAAGCTTCTCGGAGGCGGTTGAGCAAGGCACTGATCTGTGAGCATAGCAGAGTATCAGTAAGAGTAGTTTTATCGCTACATGTTTTAGACCAGTATTCTTTGCTTTTACCCTAGGTACCTGACCCATCCCGTCTCAGTTTCTCGGTCACCCAAGCAGTGTCAGGTATGGATTCTATCTCTTGGAATGGGCCTTAAATCAAATCACTTACTGGTGATTTGCTCCCACAAGCTTTGCGCCACCATTGCCTTAGTCGTCTTGCAGGCAGGACATCACTGGAGAGAAGTTTGGGGGCCACCTTGGCGTTTCCGTTTCCCTTTTGAGAGCATGCAGAGTAAGTTTCTGTAACAACGATGCTGGGATGTAGGAGGCATGAAGGCTGTATGTAAACACCATCTCGTCGTCTCCATTTTTATTTAGTTGTGCGGGCGTTGTCTTTAATAATGGACCCTGGCTGTCAGTCTGTAGAGAGCAGCTTACTGGCAACAGCCCGGGTTGTTTGGGGATTTCAGTAAGGCCCCATTAGCTAACAACTTAATTAGATGTAATCCAATTCTTTTTCTGAAGGGTTCACTGGGTAACAAGAAATACCCGGCTGGGATTCTTTCTTATTATTTGACAGTTTCGTTTAGATTATCTCCACGTATGTCTATAGTTTTGGAAGTTTCTACTTGTACACCCCAAATACCCCCCAGTTTTAGCTGTCTCTCCCTATATTCCCTCACACCATTCTCTCCCCTCCTGTGCCCCACTTGGGCCTCCCATTCCACACAGCCTTCATCTATTCATAGCTGTCTGTTCTATTTCCCTTTGCTATCCAGATCTATCTGTTCTTTTTATTCTCCTACTCTACCCTCTGTGGATCTATGGGTTGTAGCCTGGTTATTATTGCCTTCACAACTAATATCCATATATATGCAAATACATACCATATTTGTCTTTCTGATTCTGGGATCTCTCACTCAGGAATGCATTTTCTAGTTCCATCTGTTTGCCTGCAAATATCGTGATGTCATATTTTTAATGGCTGAATAATATACTTTCTTTATTCATTATTCTCATTTTTTGGTTTTTTTGTTGTTGTTGTTTTTTCTGTTTTGTTTTGTTTTGAAAGGGCCAGACATACTTTGAATTTATAAACATTCTGTGGTTGCCTTCTGAGTGCTGGTATCAGAATATTCCACTACATCTAGACTAGAAATTTGTTCTTGACTAGGCCTGCTTTTCTGTTTATAATTTACTCAATCGCCTCATGCTGTTTACTTGGCTTCACTTGTGTTTTTCCAAACAAGCATACTGTTCATGGGGGGAAAAAAACAATTGTAATTTTTTTTTTAATGAATGGGGAAGCATGCCACTATTTGACAATTTCATCTCACCAAGCTGTTCATCTCCAAAGTTATTAGGGTTATTTGTCTCTGAATATATGCTGGATGGATAGCAAAGCCAAAAACAAATCATTGCAAACTACGTGCACATTTTATTAACACTCACAGCTAACACTCATGTACTGCGTGACCAGCCAAAGTATTCCAAAATTAGTTAATAATCAGCTTTCAATATAAAATAGAATATTCACAAGTTTGCTTCTTGAATTTTTAAAACTAACAAATTTATTGAAAAAATATGAATAGAATGCTTGATATTCCCACTACCTCCCTTAAGTTTTAAACTTTTACTATTATTATCATTATGAGTGTGTGAGCTGTAAGCGTGTGTATATGTGTGTGTGTGTGTGTGTGTGTGTGTGTGTGTTTGTGCTGACACACTCAGTGTGTGTGTGGAGGTCAATGGCTATCTTTCAGAGTCAGTTCTCTCTTTCTACCATGACCCTAAGGACCCAGGCCAGGTTGGGAGCACGTGCTCTCCGAGCTCCATCATCTCATCTGCACAGAACCTTGTCTTGGAGCCTTCACTAATGATCTGCTGTCCCCCCAGCTTGTATTTACCCATCCTGTTGGTTTCCTGGAGGACGCTGATAGCCTCTGCTCTGCTTCCTGGCCGGCCTGTTGTTAGTATTAAAGTTTCTATTATTGGCACAATATGTGCTTAGTTTTTGGGAAAATGGTTTTACTTCCTGTTGTTTTGGTGGAAAAATGTGAACACTCACTTTAATTCTGTGACAACTTAGCAGCACCTATGGACACCTGGTTACACTAGAAGAATTCCCTCCCCTCAGAATTTGACCATCAATTCTGAAAAAAAAAATCTTTGCTTTGAATTAGATTGCTAGAAGTACAAACAAAAAAGTCACAGAGTGAATGGATTAAAGAAAAAGTTTATTTTTCTGAACATCGGAAGGACAAGATGAAAGTGTTGGTGGGGTTCCTGTTTTTCTGAGATCCCTTCTCTGAGATAAGTGCTGCATATGGACATCTTCTTTCTTCTGTCTCCGTTGTGTTACCTGTAATTTAATATGTTTTTCTTAGAATAGCATCAGTCAAGTTGGGTCAAAGCACAAATATAAAACCTCAGAAAATTGGACATTGAACTACCTGAGGATCCAGCTATACCTCTCTTGGGCATATACCCAAAAGATGCCCCAACATATAACAAAGACACATGCTCCACTATGTTCATAGCAGCCTAATTTGTAATAGCCAGAAGCTGGAAAGAACCCAGATGCCCTTCAACAGAGGAATGGATACAGAAAATGTGGTACATCTACACAATGGAATATTACTCAGCTATCAAAAACAATGACTTTATGAAATTCATAGGCAAATTGAGGGAACTGGAAAATATCATCCTGAGTGAGGTAACCCAATCACAGAAAAACACACATGGTATGCTCATTGACAAGTGGCTATTAGCCCAAATGCTTGAATTACCCTAGATGCACAGAACACATGAAACTCAAGACGGATGATCAAAATGCGAATGCTTTACTCCTTCTTTAAAAGGGGAACAAGAATACCCTTGGCAGGGAATAGGGAGGCAAAGATTAAAACAGAGGCAGAAGGAACACCCATTCAGAGCCTGCCCCACATGTGGCCCATACATATACAGCCACCCAATTAGACAAGATGGATGAAGCAAAGAAGTGCAGACCGACAGGAGCCGGATGTAGATCGCTCCTGAGAGACACAGCCAGAATACAGCAAATACAGAGGCGAATGCCAGCAGCAAACCACTGAACTGAGAACAGGACCCCCATTGAAGGAATCAGAGAAAGGACTGGAAGAGCTTGAAGGGGCTCGAGACCCCATATGAACAACAATGCCAACCAACCAGAGCTTCCAGGGACTAAGCCACTACCCAAAGACTATACATGGACTGACCCTGGGCTCCAACCTTTTAGCAATGAATAGCCTAGTAAGAGCACCAGTGGAAGGGGAAGCCCTTGGTCCTGCTAAGACTGAACGCCCAGTGAACGTGATTGTTGGGGGGAGGGCGGTAATGGGGGGAGGATGGGGAGGGGAAGGCCATATAGAAAGGGAGGGGGAGGGTTAGGGGGATGTTGGCCTGAAACAGGGAAGGAAATAACAATCAAAATGTAAATAAGAAATACTCAAGTTAATAAAAAAAAAAGGAAAAAAAAAAACTAAAAAAAAAAAACCCACTTAAACCCAATTCTTTTCTTTACAGGCTATATTTCCAAATGCAGCCATATCCCAGAATGCTGGGCATTAATTAGGACTTTAACATATGGGTTGGAGAAGGAATACATAAAGTCATAATAGTAGATTTTTCTCAAGACAAATCCCCTAAAGGAATTTTTATGGTCATGGTATGTTAACCATTTAGACCCATCCAGTCAAGAGTGTTAAGAATATCATACATAGGTGACTGGCAACATGTGGAATAATAAAAGTTAGAGATAACATTGTCTATAGAAAGTGCCTAATTATGTTACATCAGAGGAGAAATATGTTTTAATGGTTTGATTACATCATGTAATTTATATATGTGGTTTATCGATAGATGGAGTCATTATGCAGGCCAAGAACATGAAGAAAATTAGAGGCAACAGAAAAGAGACACAACACGAATTGTGTAGTTGTACTTTTTCTCTCTATATAGAAGGACATGCATAAAACTATCACTTTCCCATTTACTAATTTGAATCAAGATCTGATATAGAAGATATGTTAACAATCCTGCAACAGCAAAGAAACTAAGATTACTAAGATTTTTAGAATCAGCAGATAAGCCATGAAAGTTATTATCAAGTCACGAACCTTGGCATTGGCAAACCTAAGATTTTCTATTCTATATTTTGTACAGTAAAATGAAGGAACAGTCTAGAGAAGTATGATTAAAATTCCTGTGAGAATCATTTTTGTGGATGCATCCATGCGATGTTGTGAGAATTCTGGAGAACCTAACCACTCGTCTCACACTTAGGAGCCTTGAGGGAAAGAAATATACATGTATAAGTGCAACTTTAAAGGTTTAATTGCTTTGCCTTTATTTTTCTTATAGATTGTTGGACAATCTATCATGAAATCAGTGGACTTGATATCATTCACCCATACAGACACGAAAATGGAAAACTCATGGAGAAGTGACGTTTTTTGATTTAAAAAAATGTAATTTATACATGTAAGCTGAGTGAAACAAAAGCTTAGTATCAATCTCAGAAAATACCATTGAGAGTTACATTAAATATCTGATATGAAGATTTAATACCTGATTATTAAATTACTAGTATTAGTTACCATTATTAATTATGATCATAATAGAAGTTACTAACTTACTAAATATTAAATCTTAATATCAGACAACATACTAAATTGAGAGCCATTCATGAGCCCTCCACTACATCGCTCTACTGAAAATATTAGCAAGCTTTGGATGTCTTCTTTCGACAGTCCTTAAGCATTGACCAGTCTGCAGTAACCAGTATAATGCTCATGGATACTTTCTAAATCCTGTCCAACCTTAATTAGCTCTATAAATATCACTAAATTATCTGTGATAGGAAGCATGATTCCCTTTCAAAGTTGAAAGAAACTTGAGTTTGAGACCATTTGTCAATTCTGACAAGATATTTTTGTGGTAGAACTATTCAGACATTTTTGTGTCTCCTAATTTTTAGTCTGAGGATTTAACTCAGCCCGCCAAAGTTACTTTGAAATAGTCAAATAAATTCATTTGATCCCTCTTTGTGATTGCCGTTGAATTCTTTTCAGATCAAAGGCACATTTCATTAAGTAATTCTCAAGGCACTTCACTCATTCTCTGTCTGAAAGGCTCAGTAATTGGTTGACCTCTTGCAAAACCACATAATTAAAAGCCAAGGACAAAATCATTGGGGAAGAGTGGGTGCCACTTAAAATGATAGCTTGAGTGATCCATAAGGTAGTTGTTATTTTTTAATAAATATACTGTCTTTGGTCTCATATCTCAACGTGATTTTTCCATTGTGTGAATTCTGCTGAAAAGTGATTGATAAAGATTTCCACCTGGATGTGACATTTATCACTTGTATTAAATAACCTACTAATCTAAATAGACCTCGAATTGTCCACTATTGTCTAGTCAATGAATGAAATTAATCAAGATCTAAATTTTTATTTGTTTTCCATGATGTCAAGAAAATATATGCTAGATTTGATTCTTTTTTTTTTTTTTAAGTCTTGGGTGAATTAATTTTTCAGATACAACAGTGAAAACCAAACAACAAAGACAAGAGTTATACAGATACATTGAAAAATTAAATCAGGAGGTTTCTTTGCTCTGTAGCCAAACTCAATTGCAGACCTCTAAGGTTTATTACAAGGATTTGTTGTGGGTTCTTTAAATATTTTTTGTATTAACTTTGTTTGTTTGGTTGGTTATTTGGTTTTGCTATAGTTAGCTACCAAATAGAAGATCTTTTCATATTTGTAAAACTAAACTATAAAGTTTGAGACTAAGTTGTTATAGAGATGTCCATTTGTAGCTTTCTAGCTTTTTCCAACTCTGTAATAATCTCAGTAATGTTGATCTCCTAAGAAGAGAATACATTATTCAAACTGAGATTCTCACAGAGCTCCTGGGTGAAGGAGGTTCTTAGGTGAATATTAATCCACCTTATTTACATTTTGCAACCTAAGAGAGTACTTCAAATTCCACTGCGTGGGTTCCCAAAATACTGGTAAAGAAAGATCAGCCACACATAGCTGTAGTTCTTAAAGACAGGTAAGTGGTATTGAAAATTCGTGAGTCTTAGATCTGTCTCTGAATCTGTTGCCTGCCCTTGGATCCCCTTTTCCTTTCCTTTTTCTGGCCTCAGTGGGAGAGGGTGCACTTGATAAGCCATGGTTGGCAGCCATGGGGGGTGTCCCCTTCTTTGAGGAGAAGGGACGAGGGTACTGGGGGAGGACTGTGTAAGAATGGGACTGGGAGGAGAGGAGGGAGGGCTCTGCCATCGTGATGGAAAGTGAATACGTTTTTTTTAAAAAAGAAAAGACAAAATGAAAAAAGAAGACACCCTACAGGCTTGCATACAGCTCAGTCTCATGGAGGCCTTTGTTTAATTGGGCTTCGCTCCTCTCCGATGATTCTAACCTGTGTCAAGTTGACATAAAATTGACCATTTCTCATTCAAGATTCCCATCTTCTTAGTTCTCCACTTAGTGACCCCTGACTTTCACTGACCAGTCCACTGTTTCCTTTTTTTCTCCAGTTCTCATTTATGCTTCCCCATTTCCTTTATTTATTCAACAAGTGATTATTAGAGCTTTCTTAAACATCAGTAGAGAAATGTTTAGTGTTGAGGAATTGGTAGTATGAAAATAATCACTAGGAGGCTAGAATTAAGCTGCCTTTCTTGCTTAAGATTAACAGATGTCAACCACATGGTTCTTTGAGGGCATTAACGGTGACTGATGTTTCTTACTGCTGCGATTCCTCTGGTTCTTCAGATTCTGTTTTCATGACTCAAGCTCTTATCCCCATCCCCTAACTATTTTTAGTTTGCTAATGAGCAAGGATGTCAAGGTTCAGCACTGTCCAAAGTTCTCAGTAGAAAAAAAAAACCAAAACAAAAACAAAAAAACGCATTCCATATTCTGATCTTAAAGACTTGGGATTAATTCAGCCTGAAGGTTTAAATGGCTTTAAGACATAGAATTGATCTCAGCTGAAGTAGCAACTCTGTACGCTTCATTTTCTGGGACTACAAGGACTCAATTATGTTTCAACTCTCCTTCCACTATGATAGCAGTGACGGAAGACAGTATAATTCTAGTCCTTAAGGATGTAAACCCTGGACCAAACTACTGGGTACAAGAGGCTGGATGATTATGGACAAGGTACCAATGTCCTGTTTTCTAAGCCTGATTTGTAGGTACAGAATGATCTTTTCTGTGTGCTGTTGGACAACACAAATGTGCTGCTGATGTAACTAGATACTCACTGTACTTTGATTTTGCTTTATCGGTATTTATGTTCATTAAACTTCACTGTTATCATTCTGCCTACATTGATTCTGCCATAATGGCTGTATACTTTATTTCTCCCCCCCCCCAAATAGAAGGCATCTTATATTTTAAGCCAAGATTTTACATGGTATAGTATCAGGTGAACTCTGTCTTCATCAGTCCAGCCCTGGCAAACTGTGGCCAGAGAGGCAAATACACAAGACTCCTTTTAAAAGGACATTCAGGGCAATAAGGCCTCAATGAGTCCTCAGTCCATGATACACCAGTGACTACTGGGTGCTCTTAGGTTGAAAGCACCCACTAGACACCTACAACTAAGAGGCCACTTTGACAATGCTGGAGATATCCATGAAAGGAAAAAATGTGTCCAAAAACTAAAAAAAAAAAATAATAAATAGTAAATTATACTGAAAGAAACTAAAATGAGAAGCCCACCCCTGTACCACACTCAGAAAAAGTAAGTTATGTTTTCACAGCTGGAAGCTAAAAAGAGCTGCATTATCTATAGTCTATTGAATGGATCCCAGTCATTAATATTTTACTCATGTACATGTTTCATTTTGATGCAATTTTCCTGTTTAACCAGCCAGAATCATTTTCAGGATATTTAACAAGAACGATGAAAATGCTCGGCTGCATCTGTTCATCATTTGACTAACCAATTTTTTTTTTGCATAAATTTAGCCTGAGTTTAAGCCACCATTACTCCTCTCATCTTTGGTATCACCCTTCCAATCTGCAAGCCAAGGTTTGCTATTACCCAGGTATCTGATCACATACTGTCTTAGCAAGTCAAAAGAAGCCAAGAGATACTGAAAAGATGTTTTATAAAACCGCAGGCACAGACAATACTCCCTGGGACAACTTGTGTTGGTTGCAATGACAAACAGCTTTAATAATGAAAATAGACTCTTGATTTTTACCTACACGGACACAGGTTAATATTCTTCCTCCTTATTAGAATCCTCACGAGCTCTCTGCCTAAACCTTGCCCCTTGTTATAAAAATGAGTTGGCAAACAAAACAGCTCCATTCATTCCGTTTAATATACAATTTCATGTGTGTGTGTGTGTGTGTGTGTGTGTGTGTGTGTGTGTGTGTGTGTGTACAGGCTGAATTGGTTTCTAAAATATTGGCTGACAATAAAGACAGTAAAATCTAATCCCCTCAGGTACCCACTTGATACTTACCTTTCAGCTGGAGAGTGTAATAAGGTCTTCAGGGTTATTGAAGTTGATAGAGCACCAAGCTCAGATTAATTACATTACAGACTTCAGAAGAAATTATGGAAAGCAACAATATCACTCCTGGCAAGCACACATATTTTTACAATTCCCTAAGGACTCTAAGTATAACATAACAGAGTATCTGATGCAATTGATATGAATGTTTCACCAGACAGACTCTGAAAGATTAATTATTTGCAGAATAAGAACTATCCATTACACATCAAGACATAAATATTCAGACTGAAATGCCTTGAACAAAGGAAGAATAATTGAATGCAAATAAAGGATACTAAGATATGTGAGTCTCATGTTCTAGAAGATTTTTACTTGTGACATCCGTGAATTTTCAAAAACAGTACACTTGTAGGAAGGTTTGTTACTTCTCCAGTTTGAGAAACATTAACTCTTTGATGCTGCAGGACAGGCAGTGAAAAGGTTAGCTGTGATTTTAAAGCAAGCCCACTAGTTCTTCCTAGGAAGAGGGTGGACAGGGCTCTTACAATACCCATCCCAGGCTGCACATGCTTCACAAAAGGTAGTGTTTCTTAGTGATACATGCTACTGTGGTATTACTCTATCTCTCCTTTACACTCTCTGTGGAGTCAGATAGCCAGGTCCTTTTTCTATGCTGATTGTAGACACCTGAGAATATAATTTGCAGAGCTTTCAGTTATGTGTATTAGAAAAAATACTCATTATAACCTTTAGAAACTTATGGGGAGAGCTAGGCCCCTAACTCAGTATGAGAGGGTTTACATACTGTGTGCAAATGTAAAGTCTTGGGTTCTATTCCCAGCATTTCAAAACAAATTTTAAAAAAATGGGGAAAGACCCTTTGGCAAAAACATTTCTTATAATTAGAACAGAAAGGCAAGCATCTGACCTTCACA
The DNA here is from genome assembly GCF_011064425.1 of Rattus rattus. Classification (NCBI taxonomy): domain Eukaryota; kingdom Metazoa; phylum Chordata; class Mammalia; order Rodentia; family Muridae; genus Rattus; species Rattus rattus. Next base: position 190,959,596 of record NC_046154.1, on the reverse strand, counting down.
AGTCAAAGCTTTCTGACTGAACCAGAATAAATGTTGGAAAGAGGGGTATAAAGGCAGAAAATGGGGATACACTTACATTTCTCCTCTTTCAGGCAGGAAGAAATCTGTAAGTTTTGTGTTAACCCCACAGGAAACCCTACGAGAGGCAGGGCAGGAAGATGTGTAGCAGAAGGAACCCTCAGCTCAGTTGTTCAGCCAGCACAGGGCAGAAGTTCATAAGGGTGGAGTCAGGGATTCATAGAAGACAAATCACACCACCGATCAAAGAGAATGATGTACTGTTCACGATGTACAGAGGAATTACTAATATGTCCAGGAAGCATATCAAGGACAGACAATGGCCCAAAACTAAGGGAGAGCCCTGGAGAAGAAACTGGTAAGAAAATAACGAAACAAGGAGATTTTGGAATAAAATATGTGAAGTCAAGACGATCGCATCCTGCATCCCACTCATTCCTCTCTGCTGGGACCAACAGTACCCTGAGGCCTGGATTAGTGAGAGATAAAAGCTCAAATAGAATGCAAGATGAATGATTTCATTTAGATTGGATTGGAAATGTCCCTATTTGAAACTGACCCCCAAAGACAGTGCACTCTGAATTGCCATCAAAGGGCAGAAAGCAGACCTCAAGAGGGCACGGTAAAGGCAGTAGAAAAGCAGAAATGCAAAGCTGTTCCTATAATCCAGAAATGATCAAAGTCGTTTCCATATGCAGAAGAGAGACCTTTGAACTTACCATTACAGAATATTTGCTGGGATTTTGCAAAGAAGCTGATCTGTGTATGTGGTATTTATTGTAGTTTTAGGATGTGATTCATTATAGGACATTATTCAGCACAGGGATGGCTGTTCCTAGCTCAGATGCTGGCAGCCGTGAACAATGGCAGCTGCCAGACTCAAAGCAAGGGAAAAATAAAAACAGTATAAAAAGCATCTCTAAGATCAGTCACGATCCATCATTTTACATTGGAAGAAACATTCCCTGCCTTTTACTTACCTCCCTCCCAAGGATTTGTAGACAACTAGTTTTCGAAGCTCAAGAAGAAAGACGACCAGAGTGCAGATGGGATGCTTCAGTCCGTCTTAAAAGGGAGAACAAAACTATTCATAGGAGAAGATATGGAGACAAAGTTTGGAGCAAAGACTGAAGGAAAGGCCATCCAGAGCCTGCCCCACCTGGGATCCAGCCCATACACAGCCACCAAACCCAGACAATATTGCTGATGCCAAGAAGTGCATACTGTCTGATATAGCTGTCTCCTGACAGACTCTGCCACAGCATGACAAATAGAGAGGCAAATGCTAGCAGCCAACCATTGAACTGAGGATGGGGTCCCCACTGGAGGAGTTAGAGAAGGATCGAAGGAGCTGAAGGGACTTGCAACCCCATAAGAACAATACCAACCAATCAGAGTTTACTGAGACTAAACCACTACCTAAAGAGTAAACATGGACAGACCCATGGCTACAGCTACATATGTAGCAGAGGATGGCCTTGTTGGGCATCAATGGGAGGAGAAGCCCTTGTGTTGGGAGCAATGCCTTTGAAGCCCTCTATTATTAATGTTATTATTATGGTTAGAACTAAGTATGACTGGGTTCTTGGAAAATCCCCAGCCAGCTGCAGAAGACTAATACAAATCTGGTGGTCAAGAAAATTAATAATATGATAAAGACATCCTGCTGACTAATAGATATGACAAACCTGTGACCTTTCTGACATCCTGTCAACATCAGCCTACTCCCTGACCACACGAATATTGTGTCCTTGGCCTGCGTAAATGATTCTTACTTTCCCCCTCCCTCTGTTACCCATGTTATGGTATAAATTCAGCCTTGGGGAAAAATAAAGCTGTCTCCTTAATCAGACTCTTGTCTTGGCGTCCTTCTTCGCGTCCCTTGTCCCCCATTCTCTTCCAGGTACCCCAACACCCTTCGCTTACAAATCAGAGTTTACTGAGACTAAACCACTACTTAAAGAGTACATGTGGACAGACCCATGGCTACAGCTACATATGTAGCAGAGGATGGCCTTGTTGGGCATCAATGGGAGGAGAAGCCCTTGGTCCTGCCAAGTGTAGGGGAATGTCAGGGTGGGGAGGCAGAAAGAGGTGGGTGGTTGGAGAGGGGGAGAATAAGAAAAGAAGTCTAAATTCAGGCAGGTGAGATGGCTCAGAGGGTAAAGGCACTGACCCCAGGCCTGATGCTGGATTCCCCAGGACCCACAAGGTGGAGTGGGAGGAACGTCTCTTGCAAGGTATCCTCTGATCTTCATATGTATGCTGTAGGCATGCTTACCCATGCAAGCCAAATGAAAAGACGGAATTGGAATAAAAATGTTTTAAGTGTCTGATTTCCTAGGTTAACATTGCCTGGTAATCTCAACGCTAGAAATTGTCAAAATGCCTTTGTATGGACTTGAGAATTTTGAACAACAACCAACACATAACTGTGTCAGAATCTTCCTGCCAGTGGTGGTAGAGAAGGTAGTCTTGTGACCCAGTGCATGTTATATTCAGGCATAGGACAGGCATGGTAAATCTTAAATGGTGTCCACTCAGAGTGAGTTTTAAGACGTTGGTGTTTTTGAATATCTTCAGATTTTTAGAAGACTCGGTTAACTAAAATGATTCCTACATGAAGCACGTAGGAAAGGTTTTGTGTGGTGAATTGTCATACGTAAGTGCCACTCCAGGATTCTTGACATCAGATTTTCAGCAGAAAATGTAGGCATACTCAGCTGCCATACCTCCTTTGGGATCCTTGATTTCACCCCTTGTACTGGCTAGAATTATCAAAGAGAAAGGAGCCTCAGTGGAGGAAATGCCTCCATAAGACCCAGCTGTAAGGCATTTTCTCAACTAGTGATCAAGGGTAATTGTGGGCGGCGCCATCCCTGCGCTGGTAGTCTTGGGTTCTATAAGAGAGCAAGCTGAGTGAGCCAGGGGAAGCAAGCCAATAAGTAACATCCCCCCATGTCCTGCTTGAGTTCCAGTCCTGACTTCCTTTGGTGATGAACAGCAATGTGGAAGTGTAAGCTGAATAAACCCTTTCCTCCCCAACTTGCTTCTTGGTCATGATGTTTGTGCAGGGATAGAAACCCTGACTAAGACACCCCTGGAATTTTAAGTTAAGAAATAAAGACAGTTCATAAGTATTCACCAACACGGAACACAGCACAACATGAATTCAAAAGGCAAAGCAATTGCCCATGTTGTCCTGAGGGCGGGGTAATGTCGGGAGAAACAATCTACACATTTGGCTCCCAGCATGTGTCTGTGAAGGGAGGACAAGATGAGGAAAATGCCTGGATTTATTTATGAGATGGTTTAAAGGACACATTACACAGAAGATAAACTTGAGAAATTGTATGGCCATGTTTCCCCACGCACAATCAAAAGTTCTGTGCTACTGACATGTCCCAAAAGATCAAGAGACACCATATAGATTCTGCAAAATAGCTAAATTAAGGCTGTCTACTTGGGCAGTGTCCAGGAGAGGGTGTGTGAAATAATTTATTGCATTGTTTAAACTCTAAAATCCCAGATACCCAGGGGAAATGACTAATTGGGAAGAAATATACAAGGAAACAATGAGAGAAAATCATAAAGAAAAATAATGTGAACAAGAAGGGTTACTGCTTTGCTCAGTATATCTCCTTGCTTCTCACAGTGCTCAGGAACATCGTGAATGTTAGGGAATCTACAAAGTCTAATCTCTGAAAAGATGACCTCAACTTCATAATTGAAACTTGGTTGACTCGAAAGAGTAGCCAGAGTGATACTTGATAAATGTGTATATGTTGAGGCTAAGTCTTTAAGATTCTGTTACAAGAAAGGTGCTCATAGCACAAATGGTTCATCACTGCAAAGTCATCTCTTGCTTATCACGCATGCTTAGCATGGGATGATGATATCTTTATGTCCCATCAACCTTTAAGGTATCAGATTAATGGGAATTCCAACATCTTGCGGCATCAGCCCCATGAAACTGGAAGAGGACTTTGGAAAACAATAGCTATGGAAATTAAAACATGGATTGTAACTTTTGCTGAAACCCCTTTGTTTAGAACAAACCACGTGGGTCTATCAGAAAACCAAATGGCTTGGAAATGTGGAAGGTTGCATTTTTTTAGTGATTGGTAATTATCTTGGGAATATAAGACTTTATAAATGCTACTGAATATTTGACTAAGGAAGATTTTTGATCACAGTGAAAAGAATAACATGAATGGAAAACAAATGGCACAGAGATTAAAACATTTTTTTAAAAGCGACCTGTGTTTGTATTGGTAAGGGTAAAAACGATATATATAGTAAGTTAAAATGAAGATTGTAAATATATTTGAATGCAACCCTTACTGAATAGTTTGAACTTTGGACATCAAATCTTCACTAATTTTTTTTTAAGTTTTGTGAAAATGAGTATGGTGTTGGAAAAGGGGAAGTAGTTTTGTTTCTCCAAGAAACAATATTGAAAAAAATAAAATGGCTGCAAATTGGGAGGAAGGTTTGAGATGGAGAAGAAACATATGCATACGGGTAAATACAACAATACTGTAGCCAGTTGACTTTCACAATGTCTCCACGACTGTTCCTGGTAGTTCACATATACAGCTTCATTAAATATTCCCCAAAAGCATAGGAGATCTACTCCAGTTTCTCCCAATTTAGAGATGAGGAAACTGCCTTATTAACTGAGTAATTGATGAGTTTGTCAACTGATAATATCTGTGGTCTGCTGTTTTCAGTAGCAATGCATTGCCAGGTTGCAAATAACTGACGTATGACTGAGCTTGCACTGCATGTGACTCTTTCTCGGAGTCATCGTTGATTTCATAGAGTAAAGGAAACAGTCTGCCAACCTCCGTCTCTTCAGTGTCCTGCAGTTTATCTGAGCCACAGGTGTTGTGACTGCTGAGAAAAGCACAAGTTTTGATTGAAGCTTCGGAGGACTACAGATAATCCTTGAAATGTGAGTTTCAGGAATAAAATAATCCGAAAGCTCGTCTGGGATTTGTAAATGTCCCATCCTTTCAAACATTTTTTTTTCCATCAAAATACTCAGTAATTGGATGAAAAATTTTTGACGACGAAAGGTCTCCTAAAGTTAGCTGTGAGGTAACAGGTAATGCTCTCTGTATATCTTAAATCTGATTGCTCTTTGTAGACATTTCAATGTTCTTTGTCACTTTCCAAATTAGAAAATGCATTTTCAGTTTCATTTATGGGATTCCTTACGCTGTTTCACTACATGGATATCTTGTGTAATGATTTAATGATGATCAAATGAGTGTCATATCTATCACCTCAAGCATGTATGACTTTCATTCTGATGAAAACATTCAACATCCTTGCTTTTAACTCTACAAAACGTATATATGCCTTGCTATCTACAATCACCCTTCTATCTAATAGAACAGCAGAACTCTCCTCTTGACTAATTTTAACTTTCTACACAATACATGTCTTACAATAAAACAAAACAAAACAAAACAAAAACAAAAACAACAACAACAACAAAAAACCCCGAATCAGAAGATCAGAAGGTGACATTATTTTTTTACATATATCTAATTATCTTAACTAGGTCAAATTTGTTATTTTCAACAATATCATAAAAATTTGATGAAACAAGAAATTGGTATATTTAGAAGATTATTTTCTTAAGTAGCAATACAAGGTTTTAAGTAGTTTCTGGTTACCAATTTACTAGCGTTGTTGATAATAAGAGATAAGTATATTTCTCATTGGGCTGAAGGGCAACAACATTTTCCCTTTGTAATATTGCTAATTTTAATTAGGTCATATTTAAAAAAAAAAAACTTGTGAGCTAAATAAAAAACTAGATACCAAGAAGTTACAGGCCATCAGACTATTTTTTGCCCTACAAAATCAGTACACCTAGAAAAAAAAATGTGTCATCTGGTTGTGCAAACTCACTGCTTTGAAAGCTGGCACAAACTTTGCATGAAGCGATGACAACTGTAGCCAATCAAACAGCCTGAGGGTTCGGGGAATCATTGACCATTTCCTAATGTCGTATGTCTCAGATTGTCCCGTGCTGTCAGTTCTAGGATGTATATTGTTACTTTGGAAAAGAGACCGAGACATCGAAGCTTCTTTTAAAATGTTACACTGCTTGAGTAAAGTGTGGTCAGTACCTTCAGCACAAGGCCTTCTGTTCACCACTAAGGTTGAGTCAAGAACAAAAGAAAAAAGTATATATAAAGACATACAGCCACTGCTCCAAAGAGAGCACTCCTTCCTGCTTTTTGAAGTATCAACACTGTTCTTGAACACTGTTCTTGTATCTGTCAAGTGTATATGGAAAGACTGTTATACGGACACATCTTTTCCTAGGGGAGGAATTATATGGTTAGAGACAAAGTTTCTAAAACCTGCTTAGTTGAATTGTTGTCTTTCAATCGCAACTCTTGAAACATTTTTATTGGTTAAATCTGCTCTTTTTTCAAACATTAAGGTTAATAAAATATCCATATTTTATTGAATATAATTGAGGAGGCAAATGTAAGAAGCTGGAAGAAGTGTGTGCACGCGCACATGTGTGTGCATGTGTGTGCGCACTCTACATGTATGTGTTATATAGCTTATGAGGGTAAGAAATAATGTCAGATCTATCTGATAAATATATGAAGTATTTTAGTATGTCTTAATTTTAAAGATATAATCAAAATACAAAATATCATCCTTTGTAAAGGTACAATTTAATGATGCTGACAAATGTGTGTAGTCTCTAAACACAAATATGAGACAGACTTTTACGTCTAGTACAGTAAAAGCTTTTTCAAGTACCTTATCTTCCCAGAAAATGCCACAACAAAGGACTTATTCTTTTGTTGGTAAGTACTGTTCCATTGCATATTTTACATATTGCATTTATCTATTCACTTATATGACATGATTTGATAGTTCGAAGTGGGAGTAATCATGAGCAAAATGGCTGTGACTTACTGTATTTGCGGCCATTTGTTTTCAAGATTCATGGGTCCATAAATATATTGAAGGAGAAATTCCAGCTCTTCAGTACATGTCTGCCTTTATTAGACACTGCTCCCTTCTTTTCTAAAGCATCTTCACCATTTTGCATCCACAGTAACAGCACTTGAGGCTACTAGCTGCTCCCTATTTTCTTTGGTACTCCGTGTTGCTAGGTTTCTGTTTGGGTATTTGTTCTGTTGTGTTGTGTGCTTGCAGTTTTAGCTCAGTGCCCTTTCATTAGCATTTCCATGGAAACGAATGGACTTGGAGTTTCTTTCTATCATTTACTGACAGTATAATATGTTTGCCCAGTGTTATCTGAGGTGCTTTTTGCTGCACTGTTGTTAGAGTTATGATAAATCCCGTATGAGGAGACCTCATTTACAAATATTTTTCCTATGCTTCACTGAAACCTTTATCAAAAGAAGAGAGAAATAGAAAAAAAAATAGGAGCTCAATATCCCAGGCTTGTTATAAACCTGCAATAAGTAATAAAGTGTGATATTGATATATGTATCCAGAGAGACATATTTTAGAATAAAGCAGATCATTTTCTTCTAAATAGATCATAAAAAAATCATAGACTGAAAAATACCCTGTGACATATATAGTCAGATGATAAAATATAATGAGTGAGATTTTGTTTAAAAGAAGATGAAAAGAAAAAAATAGAAACAGACTCTGTTTAACCTGTTTGCTCCAGGGACCCTGTGTCTCTCTATCTGTCCTCCTAGGTCCTTCTTGCTCTCTATGGTTGTTTTTTTCTTTTTTTCTTAATAATCCTAAATTTACTTCCTGTCCTTTGGTTGCCTGCTGCACCTCTTGACCCACCATTGAGTTCATATAATCCTATTTACACTATTCAAGCAGAAAGCTCTTGGGTTAAAGGTGTGCACTAAGGGCAGGCCACAACTAAAAACAGGGTGTTTTGTTTGTTGTTTGTTTGTTTTGTTTTGTTTTCAGTAAATAACAGTCTTGGGGTTCACGGTTGGTCAAATATCTTGCAACATTAATCTGTGAGTTTTGTGTTTAAGTAGGAGGCTCTGCCTCAGTATATCAGTCCAAGAGAAATCAAGAACTATCACTGAGTCAGTCTGTGGGCTCCAAACTCCCATGCGCATGCACATGCTCTTCACTCCCTCACAGGTATCACACACATTGGAAGACACAAATGCACAGTCACGTGCACTCACCAAAATAACACATAATAATAAAGCAGTTTGGAGAAGAAAAGGAGACCATATCATTGTGAATTTTACGTAAGCACAAACTTTTATTAAGGAAAGCAAAATACATTGTGATGATGTTTTCTGGTTTTGGCTTTGGTTTTTGTTTGTTTTGTGACAAGGTCTCTCTCCTCTCTCTCTCTCTCTCTCTCTCTCTCTCTCTCTCTCTCTCTCTCTCTCTCTCTCTCTCTCTCTCTCTCTGTGCTCTTGGCTGTCCTGTAGCTCACTGTTTAGATCAGGCTATCCTTTTACCTTTTCAAAAAAAAAAAAATGAAAAGAAAAGAATAGAAACAGACTTCGCTAAAACCTATTTGCTCCAGGGATCCTGTGCGTCTCTCTAGCTGTCCTCCTAGGTCCTCCTTGCTCTCTATGGTTGACAGAGATCCTCTTACCTTTGCCTCCCAAGTGCTGAGATTATAGGTGACACCAGGATGGTGGTTTTTCTCATTTTTATTCTTTCAGAATATCATACAATGTGCAGTGATCATATTTAGGCCATCCATCCATGCCTCTCATACACACATACCTTTTGTGTCCACTTTTAAGCCCATTGAATACAGTGTGTGCTGTCCATATATTATTGGATGTGTGGTCTTTACTGGAGGGGAACTAAGTCACCAGGGGACATAACCTAAAATACCCTAAATACCCTAAAGAAAAATGACTGTCCTCCCCGTAGCTGTCAACTGCCATTTGCTCCTGAACTGGAGATGGTGCTTCTTGTCTACCTCACCTATCCATCTGCCATTTTGTCTTGCCTAAGCCTGCATAGATCCTGTGCATTCTGTCTCAATTGCAGTGAATTGTATGTGCAGCTGTCCTATTTTCAGATACATGGGTAGATATGGTCTAAATGCATTATTTATAGTTTATGAAATAACCAAGAATTTGAAAAAGATGTGCTCTGCACAACCTCACACTAAATGTACTCAATGACAGTTTGTAGTGGCTATGACCATTGTTGTAAAGAAAGGGACCCTGTTCCACTGAAGAGATTTGGGCTTGACTATTAGAGTCCTGGAACTTAGATATTACAGATACTACAGTGAAGAACAGAGTGGTTGTCCTTTGCTTCTCCTTTTTTTCTGCTGAGATGTGTCAGGAAGCAGCTAAACATAAAGGAAAGAGAGATGCTTACTATTGACAATGTTGATCATATCACTTACTGTCTCTATTGTACGTGACTATGTATTAGTGAAAAAGAAAAGACATGATTTCTACTCTGAAGATTTTTCCATAGTACTTCAACACAAAATATGTGAAAATTATAAATTTTATAATTGTAAGTGCATGTCTTTTTAAATTAGTGTTAAACTTTTTGTGCAAAGTATTAAAAAACTTAAAACTGTTCAGATTTCAAGTCAATCAAATGTCTCTGTATTTCAGTATTTCATAAGAAAAATTATCTCAAATTTTATCCCTTTACTGTTAAACTTCCATATTTGTCACACTGTACCTTATGCCTTATTCTACAGATGATATGTAATGTGATGTTGAATTTCTACAAATTTCTGATTCCAAAGAGTCTTTTAAGATTAGACTCTTTGCTAAAATAAATGAACAAAAATTATTAGACAAGTAGATATTCTCACCTTCTTTCTGGCCCTCTTTATGTTCACAATGGTCAGAGATGTTGCTGTAAAATTATAAAAAATGGTCTGTCTTTTACTCCCTCTAGATCCATCAGGTAGATATCGTGCCAGAAACATACATCTCAACTCCAGGGCAGCCCAGTGTCTCTGACGCCACACACTCTCCAAAACTTAATTCTCCACAAGAAAGAACACACAACACAATAACCTCTGATCCCATTGATAAGATATAATTGCCCACCTAACCATACAAAGCCCTGTACACATCCATCCCTTAAGAACATTCATAACAACCTGTAAATACACAGAGGGATCTTAACATCAGCCTCCATGTTCTCCTGGCAGCAGCTTTTCTGCACTCTCCTCCGGTCTCCTCTCCTGTCTGTTCCTGCCCATCCTTCCTTCTCGTCCAATGACAGACCTCATTCTACGACCTTATCCCACACACAGAGGTCAAGGTAAATTGTTAAAAACAAAGGCCTACAGAATACAGCAAATACATAGGAAGAATGCCAGCAGCAAACCACTGAACTGAGAATAGGACCCCCGTTGAAGGAATCAGAGAAAGAACTGGAAGAGCTTGAAGGGGCTCGAGACCCCATATGTACAACAATGCCAAGCAACCAGAGCTTCCAGGGACTAAGCCACTACCTAAAGACTATACATGGACTGACCCTGGGCTCCAACCTCATAGGTAGCAATGAATATCCTAGTAAGATCATCAGTGTAAGGGGAAGCCCTGGGTCCTGCTAAGACTGAACCCCCAGTGAACTAGACTGTGGGGGGGAGGGCGGTAATGGGGGGAGGATGGGGAGGGGAACACCCATACAGAAGGGTAGGGGGAGGGGTTGGGGGATGTTGGCCTGGAAACAGGGAAGGGAATAACAATCGAAATGTAAATAAGAAATACCCAAGTTAATAAAGATGGAGAAAAAAAAATTTCCCTCCTGCAATTGCAGGGTCCCATCTAATGCTGCTGGAAATGCTAAGATCTAAGGTACTGCTAGCTTTATTTAAGCCCTTGGTTTTCAGGTCTCCTTCATTCTACAAAGACAAAAGGCATTTCTAGTTAACTCAATTGCATTCAAGCCTTGTCCTGGGATTTCAGAACAGTGTCTCAGTGCTTTGTATTCTTAGTATTTTAAGGCCTACAAAGGTGGCTTCAATGAGCATTGCCCCACAGGCTTATATATTTGACTACTTTGTTTCCTAGTTAGTGGAACTGTTTGGGAGAGATTAGGAGGTGTGGCCTCGTTGGAAGAGCAGACTTTGAGGTTTCGATATACTGGGGCCATTCCCAATGTGCTCCCTGATTCTTGTGAGTCTGGAAGTGAATTCACAGCTTCAGTACCATGCCTGCTTCTATTCTCCTCCCCATGATGTCCATAGACTCCTATCCCTCTGGAGCTGCAAGCCCCACATAAACCCTTCCTTCCATAAGTTGCCTTGGCCCCCCTGTTCTTTTCACAGCAGCTAATACACTCACGCTGAGGGTAAAGAGAAATGTCAGAGATAGACTTCTGTCATAATCTCAAGCCTGCCACACCGACGATTTGTATTAGTAACCCAATCCATGTAACCTTTGTGATTCCTATTAGTCATTACTTCATGCAGGCATGACTTCCTTTTCCAGTATTGTATCTGGAAATATACCCCTATGTCAACAAATTTAATATCGCCACTGCAACTCCTATGACTGCAGCACACCGTAAACATAGGAACTATGATAGAGTTTGTGGAAACACTTCATGGTATTTTGAGAGGGCATAGGGTTCCTAGAAAAGGACATGGTCCTCCATCGGGATGTGTGCTGAAGCAGTAACTGAGAGGCCAGATGGACCAACTCTATCCTGTCTTCACTTCCCAATTCCAGCTGGAGGCAAAGCAGCTGGGAAATACAGATTGTAGGGGGAAAAAAATCTACTGAAACAGTAGCATTAGACAGGGGGTGTTGTCTCAGGAATAAAAGTCTTCACTAACTAATAAAATTGTCTTTGGTTTTCTGTGGATCTAGTGAACTAACATTTGTTGAATAATTCATGACCTTCAGTTTTATCAGCTCTTGCTTTGCCCATCTCATGTGTACTTATTTAAACTGGGAAACGATCTCACTCATGTGTCCAGCATATGCATACTGAATTCCAGGTAATATATTTAGCATTTGGGAAATGAATTGCCTGAGTCTGCATCTACCTGTCTACTTATTGTTTGTATAAACAGAAAGGTGTTATATTCTACTATGAAAATGGATGGCAAAGGGGAGTCAGGTGACAAAGGAGAAACATGTAATCTAGTGACATTAATCCTATATGTGTGTTCTTATGCTGATCCTTAAGACTAACTTTTCAAAATAGTACTCTTCAATACTATATACTAAGAGCCATTGATGAGCAAATTTGGAAAGAAAATTTGTGTGGACTTTAATTTTTGACCGTATGTTTTATTTGGTAAAGATTTTCATAGTTAAGGCTTGAAAACTCAGGGCATATTCTAATATAGATGATTTTAAGTCACTATTTCAGTTATTCAATAGTAAATACCAGTGCCAGAATTTTAAAAATCATAAGAAATAAAAGTTTACAATGAAAATAACTGAACAAAGTTTTAAAACTATGTTTCCTGAAATTAATTTTCTTTAAAAAGCACTTCTTACAAATAAATAAAATGCTTATAATATATGGTATGGATGAGATCATTAGGTACTTATTAGTTACCTAAATTATCTCTTGGATCTATAGAGCAGTTTTGAATGCATATTTGAGCACTGTCTAAAAGTTGTTCCTGCTGACTAGATCAGTGTGGATTCACATGAATTCCATCTGTGCTCCCCATGAAGCTGGAGAAAAGCTAACATCATCAGTTATTCTGGAAAATTATTAAATTTTCTAAGTCTGTCAAAGCATCTCTCTATGCATATCCTACATTAATCTGATTTTCAAGTTCATATATTTTATAAAATTTGAAGTTTAAAACTTAAAAGTATCCAATTTGTACTTTAGATATATATTTTATATATTCATATATATTATATTACAATAAGTATTTTGGAATTGTGCAGTGCTAACTAAATCAACTTAAAATTCCTACTCATGGAACAGCTCACTCTGAGAAGTTATCAAATAATATCTGACAATATTACATTTAAGCTCTTAGTCTTACTCCTGTTTTCAAAGGAAATACGGTTCACTGACTGAATGTGACTTTTAAGATCCATGATTTGAATGTAGACTGCTCAAATTTGCTTTAGCAAATTTTCTGCTGTGCAGAACACTATCAGCCACCAGATTCTCATATATTTTTGACACCGTCTTATCAAAGCTATCAATTTTGTTAATGCCTAACTATTAAAAACCCTAGCCATTTTAAAAACAGAAGCAGAACAATGGAGGCTTGTTCCTCATTCCTTGTTCAGCTTTCTTCTTTATACAGTCAGGGACTGCCTATCTAGGGATGGCACCACTCATATTGGGCTGAGCCTTCTCATATAAATAAGTGATTAGGAAAATACCTCAGGGATTTGTCTACATGCTAATATGATGGAGATATTTTTCTAACTGAGGTCCCCTCATTTATGTAAAGTTGGCATAAAAGCCAACCAGCACAGTAGTAGTTTAAAATATCATCTTATCCTGTTGAAGGAATCAGAGAAAGAACTGGAAGAGCTTGAAGGAGCTCGAGACCCCATATGTACAGCAATGCCAACCAACCAGAGCTTCCAGGGACTAAGCCACTACCCAAAGACTATACATGGACTGACCCTGGACTCTGACCTCGTAGGTTGCAATGAATATCCTAGTAAGAGCACCAGTGGAAGGTGAAGCCATGGGTCCTGCTAAGACTGAAACCCTAGTGAACTAGACTGTTGGGGAGAGGGCAGCAATGGGGGAGGGTGGGAGGGGAACACCCATAAGGAAGGGGAGGGGGAGGGGATGTTTGCCCGAAACAGGGAAAGGGAATAACATTTGAAATGTATATAAGAAATACTCAAGTTAATAAAAAAAAAAAAAAAAAAAAAAAAAAAAAAAAAAAAATCATCTTATCCTGTAGTCCCAGCTGAACTCAAATACCATCTTCCTTCCCTGTCCCCAGAGCACTGGATGATAAATGTATATGTTACATTGTTAATATAATAATGATTATTTTGAATCATAATGTTTCCTTTGTTAATATTAATGTTGAAATATAGGAGCATATGTTCTCATTTCTGGTAATGGTACAACCATGGTCCAGGTTCTGAAGCATCCTATTAAAAGGCCTTATCTCCAGTGAGAGTGATGTGCAGATTATTATGGTGAGGCAACAAAGTTGTAAAGAGTGACTATGGGTAAAACTGGGGAGAATTTTCACCTCTCAAATACTGGAAATCAATGATCATATCCCAGTCAGTTATATAATTCAAAATATCATCCCTGTATGTTCTGGCTTTGTTCATATCAGTATCCCCTTTTCTTTATAGACTTTTCATTTAGATTAATGAAGCTTTTTCTTTCCTTTTGTAAAGCCAACACCTATACTTGTCTGGTCCATGGAAGAATGAGTGAAAGACAGACTATTACCATTTTGAATAAATTCTATTGTTTAAAGTGTTTAATATATAGGTTGCTGGTTATTGCCTTTGAGTTGGTGAAAGTCACAATCTCACAATTTTGTGGACATCATATAAACAAATGGGCTTCACTCCACCCAGAGCTGAGTGTTTCATTACCTATTCATTTAGTTAAATTTGAGAGAATGACAGAATTGTCCTTATTAAATCACCCCCTTCAAGATGGACATCACATTTAGGCAAATGTGCACTAGAAAATGCTGTGCTGTTAATGTTTTCTTTGGAGAATGAGTAATTATGTGTCACTATTTTGGTCAGAAAGATAATTTTGCTTTCCAATTCCAGGTAGAAGACTAAGATACTGATTCATATCAGTTTAATAAATGCTACAGAAAGAAACGTACCTTGCATTTTCAAAGGAGGATGTTTTCTGTCTTCAAATGAGACTTAAAGGTTTTCTATGAAGTTAAGCTTAAACTCGCAGTTACGTGCAAGCTGATCAGGTAGCTGACTTTAATTTTTTTCATCTTATATTTTTCTCAAGCATTTTCGCATCTCCTTTCACTGAGATTTCCCAGAAGGCTTCAAAAGACTGAAAACAGAACAGTATATATTATCGGCCAGCTTACATCTCTAGAACTAAAGTGCTCTCAAATAGATTCCTAAATACAGAAAGTTGTGGGGGAGGGGAATGAGTACAGGGATGGGTCTTTGCCTTTATGTCTTTAAAAATTTTATAATTAATGTTTTAGTTAACACATAAAGTAGTAAACTTCACCATGACAGGTTCGTTCATTTATGTCATTGTTTTTGACTCAACTGATACTTGCACAAAAGTAATGTTTTTAAATTACAAATCTGAATAAAATAGGAAGATGGATTTTCCACCCATGGTGCGTGTCCAACTGGGAAAGAGAAAGCAAGAGGTTTGATATAACTTCAAAGACAGCCTGATCTACATAGTAATTTCAAAAGCCAAACCTGGGCTACCTGATTCCTGTTTCATAAATAGTCAAAACAAAACAAAAACTTTTTTTAAAAAAAGAGAGTTTTAAAAGAAAATAAAAAAAATCATTTTCCTCAAAAGTCAAATGAAATTTTAAGCATCTTAAGTAAACAGTAGACAAGCCAAATCTATGAGATGAGATGATTTTTATAAATTTGTATCATTTGACATTTGAATTTTTTTTAAAAAACAACTTCTTATTAAAAACATTAAGAGTGAAACAAAGTATCAGTGGATCCAGTAAACAATAAGCTGTCGCCTGATACCCAGGGAGGTGATGATCAGCTTACACACGCCGAGGAAGCTTGGGATGGTCTAGTGGGTCGCTGCGAGGCTCTTCCCTTTTGTCATTTCTGACAAAGAATAAATTGGACAGACAGTACCATCAATATCACTACTAAAAACTTCCCCTATCAGCTACCGCTCTTGTTTTCTCCCACTGCCACAGCAGTTTACCTCGTATGCTTCATTACCTTATTTGGAAGATGACATATGCCGTTTAACCTTTGGAGAAAGGGACCATGTCATTCTCAATTCTTGGATAGCTAGAAGGGGAAATGCTTGGCATGTGATAAATAAACTTGGAACTTGAGAAGGATGATGACCAGGTTAGAATAAAGATGGATATTTGGCTGGAAGAGGAATCTCAATCCACTGAAAACAGATCTGTTTTCTGATAGGTTGTTTCTCTGCTGCTGGTGAAATGAGCCAATTCGAACCAGATTAGACTGTATTAGCGGCAGGTTTATTGGGAAGCTGCTCTCAGGTGCGCAAGGTTACTGCCCCAAAGACCAAGGCCAGGGAAAGGAGGGAGAGGGAAAGAGAGGGGAAGAGGGAGGGAGGGGGAGGGGCAGGAGAGGGGAAGAAGAGTTCAGAAAGAGATTAGGAGAAGAGAGCTAGGATTGCATAGCAAAGAGCCTGGGGGCAGCAAGGGGGTGGATTGTGAGGGACAGGGGTGCGGGGCAGATCAGCTCATGGGCTGGAAAGTTCAGGGTTGGGTACAGGGTTTGCCTCATAGGGACTGAGGGATGCAGAGAGAACCTGAAGGACAGATCTGCTTTGCTATTTAAATTATGCACCTTAGTCTCTTCTCTGGGGTCTGAAACCAAACATTTTCTTAACTCAGTTCAGATCTTAAGGCACCCTTTAAAAATGTGGACCAAAAGAAGGAAATTGAACTAGAAAATATCATGAGTGAGGTAACCCAATCACAAAAGAACACACATGGTATGCACTCACTGATAAGTGGATATTAGCTCAATAGCTCTGAATACCCAAGATACAATTCACAGACCACACAAAGCTCAAGAATAAGGAAGACAAAAGTATGGATGCTACAGTCTTTCTTAGAAGGAGGAAACAAAACTATTCACAGGAGGAAATACAGAGACAAAGTGTGGAGCAGAGATTGAAGGAAAGGCCATCCAGAGACTGCCACATATGGGGATCCATCCCACATGCAGTCACCAAACCCAGTCACTATTGCTGTTGCCAAGAGATACATGCTGACAGGAGCCTGCTATAGCTGTCTCCTAAGAGGCTCTGCCAGAGCATGACAAATACAGAGGCAATGCTTACAGTCAATCATTGGTCTGAGAACAGGGTCAGGCGAGTGGAGGAATTAGAGAAAGGACTGAGGTAACTGAGGGGGTGTGCAACCCCATAGGAAGAACAACAATATCAACCAACCAGACATCCCAGAGCTCCCAGGGACTAAACCACCAACCAAAGAGTACCCATGGAGGGAGCCATGGCTCCAGTTGCATATGTAGCAGAGGATGGGCCTTGTCAGGGATCAATGGAAGGAAAGGCCTTTGGTCCTGTGAAGGCTTGATGCCCTAGTGTAGAGGAATGCTAGGGCAGGGAAGTGGGAGGGAGTGGGTGGGTGGATAGGCCAGTGAGTGGGTGGGGAAGCACCCTCATGGAGGCAGGGGGTTGGGGGGGATGGGATAGAGGATTTCTGGAGGGGAAACCGGGAAAGGGAATAACATTTGAAATGTAAATAAAGAAAATATCCAATAAAAGAAAAGAAATAAGAAAAGAAAAAAAAATATACGGCTCCAGAAAGGAGAGAGCAACCTCTCTTACTCAAGCTCTGATTGACTCTAAGTAGATTACTCTAAAGTGAAAAGGCACGAATCAAACATCGACTTTGGGGGTTGCCATTTTAACTTTGTTCTTGCTCCATAGTCTTATGAAAAGTTTTATTAGATTTTTTTTTTTATGTATTTACACTTCAAATGTTATCTTCTTTCCCGTTCACCACTCTTCCATCCCCCTTCCCCTGCTTCTATGATATTGCTTTTGCTCAAGTATCATTTGAGCCAAAAACAGTGAGGTAACGATTGACAATGGGAGTATGGGATAGCACACCCTGTCTATAATCAAAAAAGAAAAATTATGTAGATTGGAGAAGGAAAAAATTTCACTCTTTGGGCTGGTGAGTCTGCTCTCATCCTCTTACCACTTTATAGGCAGGCATGTCTTTATCTCTGTTCTAGGACCATCCTTTTGGAATTAATAAGACAAAAGGACTTCTTTCCTTTAATCTCTGTTAGGGGGAAGAGGATCCTGACTCAGCAGTCCTGAGCAAACAGGATCTCAGCACCATGACCAAAGTCCTTGCTAAAACCTAGAATGTTTTGACTCAGAGCGCCTGGCAGAAAGAAAAAAAAGTTAGATTCGAGACTAATGGCCTTAATATTAAACCAAAGCAGTTTCAAGAATAAAATTTTTTAAGGGAAATATGCTTGAACTTACGGTAGAGATAATTTATAATCCCTAGGCATGAGTTCATAAATTTCAGAGACTTGCATGGATAGAAAGCCGGTAGATCAGAGAAATGATGGTCTTCTCAAACTCAGACGCTTCTAGGGGCCAGACCAGAAGCATAAACTATGAAATAATGAATATAAATCAACGAGGATAATGACCTGTGGAAAATGGAAAGTGTAAGGCTCTCCTAAATTCACTGAATGGTAGTTTTTAAAAACCCTTCAAGTCTCAATAGTATATGTCTACTATGTATTGCTATGTTGCTATGGCCCTACAAATCTGGTATTCAAAACTATTGCTTGGATTTCCTCAAGACTTTCATCCCTATCTACCAACATATGTATATAGGTAATGAAAAAATTGAAGTTTAAAATAAAAGCTTAAAAATGTAAGCTGATATAATTCTGTTTAAAAATTAGTAAATAAGGCACACATTAAGTAATAAAATGAATACAACTGCATATCAAGAGTGCTCAAAATGTGAGAACACTGTCAGAAATAGCAGGTCACCACCCTGCCTGGGGTAAGGACAGATAAGGAAAAGGCCTAAACAGGGAACCACCCTGCCTAGGGTGAAGACAGAGAGGGAAGTGACTCGGAAAAAAGACAATGCCAGGAAATACCACAAATTCCACAAGATGGGCAGGACAGGGCCAAATGTAGGAGACAACCTGCTCATTTGAGTTGACCAATAATTTTAAGTGTTGCTCAGGGTAACCAATCGCAGTCGTCCAAATCAGGTGACTGCTGAATTCCCTGCCAAGCTTGGGGTCTCCTCTTGCCTATGTGCTGGAGGAC